>NC_142928.1:130142400-130316150 GCF_046866305.1 Octopus bimaculoides
GGCATTCATGGCATTGATTTCTTTAAATATGGTTGACTGTTCATCATCAAGAACTTTCAATTGTTGTGCACTGATTTCTGTAGCGCTACACATATGTACAGTTTTGTTTTTCCAAATCAAGATCATGTTCTCTCAATATCACTAAGAATTCTACAAATAATTCTGTCTTTAATGAGCCCATCATTCAATGTCCCAAACTCACAAGCTCTAAATTTACCCTTTAAATCTGTCACATACTGATCAATTGTCTCATCTGGGTTCTGAGATCGTGTGAAAAATGCATGTCTCTCAATCATCAGATTTTTCTTAGGTTTACAGAATTCCTGAAAATTTTGCTTCACTTTGTTGTAATTCTTGCTATCCGCTTCCTCACTCCACTCAAAAGAGTTATATACATGAACTTCAGCCTCTCCCGCCACGTGTATTAGATTAGCACACTTCACACTCTTTGATTTAGCTGCGATTCCGCTAGCCATAAGGTAAAGTTCAAACCTTTGTAGCTACCATTTCCAGTTCTCAATTGTGTTCACTTTGAGATTAAACTCATTTGGGCTTCTTATCTGATTCATTCAGGTGCTTATTCAATCCCTCTTCTGACACCATGTAAAGTATGATATATCACAGGGTGCAGCCATTACTATGCATATTTGTTACATCATACATCTCAAACACATGACGTTACACATTGTGTGTACATCTTTGCGTCACTTTCATTACACTTATCTTGTCAGATGTAGGTGTTTTCTAGATCAAAAAGTAAAAATATTTACATAGGCGGAAAATAAATGTTAACATTTTTTAAACATACATGATAGACAGATATCATTTATTTAAATAATTGTTCAAATGTACTCTCATCACTTCAAATGGTAACACCAACTCTACCGATTTGATTAAGATTTGGAATAAAATGCTCTGTACTTATATTACAGTAGTAGTTTGTAGCAGGATGATGTAGCAAAAGATGTTGCTGAGGTAGCAGATGAAATAGGCATGTGAATGACATCAAAGTAAAACAATGGGAAAGCGTCAGATTGTAATTTAAATAATTTATTTAAGCGACACTTGCATTTGCATGTTGTATACATCAGAAAACTGCTTTGAGCTGGCAAAATAGAAAATAAACAGGGGAAATATTGTGTTGATGTGATGAGGTAGAACCGGGCATGTTTTGTGTCTGTGTGTGCATTGGTCATTTAGTTGTGTCTATTTATGTTCTGCAACTGCTATTGTGTTGGGTCATTCATGCTGAATATGTGGTTCTGTGTTGTCTGCTTGACTGGTGCAAGTTAACTGCTAGCTGTCTGCTTGTCTCTTGACTGTTCACCTGATGATGGCTATCTCCTCTCTGTCGTATGTCTGACTGTATTTATAATGGTCATGACAGCTAGAAGGACAGACATACCACAGGAGTAATTTCTATCTATGTAGGTCACCTCCTGTCCACTTGAACCTTAAATGACACAGCTCAGGTCATAGGTCAAAGAGAAATCCATCCATCACTTTTTGACAGGACAAAGAAATTTCTTTCGCGCCTGTTTGACTAGTGGTGGATCAGACGAGCGAGAGTCCTTATATCCAGTTTTGAATCTCAGCTCGGAAAAGGAACTGTTAGTTTTTACAAGTTCTTTCCAGAAGGCAATTCATACTCATCATGTCATATGTTAAATAATACATGAGTTCAATACTTGCACATCAGATGGTTGTCCTTGGGAAACAATTTCTTATGAATTCATCTACACGATACAGGTCTTCCTTAAGCTTCATTATCTTCACCAGTACCAGAACAAAGTGAAATGCCATACATAAGGCCATCATTTTTCAGAAAAGTAATTATTTCTTCTGTTAACATTTGAAAAAAAACTGTACTTTGTTCATGTTAATCATGAATGTAATCACAATACATGATGGATCTAACTAAAAGATTATAAGAACACTACATTGGATGCATTTTAGTGTCTAACCAGCACAATACTAGTGTACTTCGAAATAGCTCATTTCTTGGATTCTTAACCAGGAATCAAAACCTTAGTCTAGATTTTTTGTAAGCTCCTTTCCGCTGTTCTCAGTATTAGCACTAAGAAATTCATGGATCAACTGTCATACTTAAGATTAGTTGTACTCTTTAACTTAATATTGTAGTTTAAATTCAGTTCAATAAAGTTAAATAGATTAACCTTCTTTTGTTCTTCAACCTACATCCAGCTTTCAGACATCGCACATCTTATTCTTTCATTCAGCACTTTGCCGAAGGAGCACTTCTTTCTTTCACCCGACACCATGTTGGAGGAGTGTACTCTCTCTCTCCAAATATTGGGTTAGCAAGAAAGTAATTTCGGTTTTTTAGTCTTTCATTTTCATACAAAGAATGAACTTTAATCAATTATATATTTTCCATTTTGTTTGATGGCCTTTTGCCATCTTTCTGGCAATTTGATGATTCTGAACTCATAGAACTTCTGGTCCTTATCAGCCAAAAATTGAAGCAAGTGCGATTTCAGGTCATCATCATTATTGACAGTTTTACCATTCAAAGAATTTTGCAAACTTCAAAATAAATGGTAATCTGATGGTGCAATGTCAGGGCTATATGGTGGATGTAACATCACTTCCCAACCAAGCTCCAATAATTTTTCAGAAGTTGGCAAAGATATGTGTAGTCTAGCATTGTCATGGTGGAACATGATTCCTTTATGATTTGCCAATTCTGGCCATTTTCCTTTAATTGCTTCCTCCAGTTTCATTAGTTGTTGACAGTAAACATCTGAATTGATCACTTGGTTCCTTGGAAGCAGTTCAAAATACACAACACCTTTTGTAATCCCACCAAACTGACAGCATGACCTTTTTTTGATGCAATTCAACTTTCAATGTGGTTTGTGCTGGTTAGTTACGCTTGGATTCTGATCATTTTCAATTGATGTTATTGTAGACAATCCGTTTTTCATCACCAGTGATGATTCGTTTAAAAAAAAGTCGATTTCATTGCGTTTGAGATGCATATTGCAAATATTGATTCGTTGTGTGAAGTGAATCTCTTCCAATTTATGTGGAATCCAAATATCAAGTTTCTTAATGAGTCCAAGACATTTTAAGTGGTTTTCAATTGTTGTGTGTGATACACTTAACCTCTCTGCAATCTCTCACACAGTTGTATGACAATAAGATTTAATTATGGCTTTGATTCTATCATCATCAACTTCAGTAGGTCAACCAGAATGTTGGTCATCTTTGAGTGAAAAATCTCCAGAACGGAAGTTTTAAACCATTTCTGACATGTGCAATCTGTTAAGCAATCAACAGCATAAACTTTGCATATCTCTTTGTGACACTTATCAGCTTTCTTGCCTTTACGGAAATAAAACAAACAAAATATAGCAAAAATGTTCGTTTTTGCACTCCATGTTAAAATTGACACTGAACTAACAGCTGTAAACAAAATTATGCACAATTTGCTTCTAAAGTAAACTAAAAGTAATGACTTCAAAAGTAAGCTAAAAGTAATTGCTTCAAAAGTAATCTTCTAAAATAAGCTAAAAGTAAAAGGAAAAAATCATAACATTAACAAAAGTCAGGCAAAAAAATCATATCTCTATTTACGAAAAACGAAATTACTTTCTTACAAACTCAATATTTTAGGACAGTTTGTTTTCACTTTTTGATGCAGCATGTCATTTTCTGTCTAGCATGCCTGTCTCTCTTTTCTGCCTGACACTTAGTTGGAGGTGCATGGCTGCTTTTCACACCACTAACATCCCTTCACCACTGTAGAACAGCAGATTGTTACAGCCTTTGTATACTGTTCCTAATGATGAATAGATGGAAAAATATAATCTGTACGAAATAACCTTTTTCCTTCTGTTTATTTATTTGGTGCATATCACACTGTCCCACAAAGTTTAAATAATCATCTATCAATAACATATGTCTGTCACATTTGATGATGCTAGCATACAAACAGCTTCGTATATTTATTACATTTGGCAGCATCCATCAGTTTAAGAATGTTGCATTCCTATGAAGAGACAACTGCCACCACCAACGATTGGAGACAAAGAATCAAACTTTTGTAGAATTGACATCTGAACTGCATATATTTGTTACATTGGGTCACCTGATGTTAATAGCGCAAAACACTGTCAAGTGTTTATCCAGAATCTTTACTACAACTTAGAAAAATTCCTGTGCAATGTTACCATTAATTCTTTTTGAGTGTTGTACTTTCTGTAGAGTTGTTGATATTAGAAAGTGCATCCAGCCATAGAAACCATGTGAAAAAAATATGTACAAGTGAAGTATGGTCCCCTGATTATGCCTAACTCATACATTTCAATTTGATTGTCAAAGAAAAGTTTGCTGACGTTTTAAAGATCTAATTCCAAGATCCCTTCTTTAAATTACTATTCTTCATTATACACAGAGTCACCATCTTTATTTGACCGCTTTTAGAAACTTTGTATTCTCAGCAGCTCCAAAGCAACAAGAATATTTGACTTCTTCTTGAGAGCTAAGAAATATTTAAGTCCTAAATGATTTTCTGATTTTGTACTTGATCCAATTGTGAAGTAAAATTTTACATCTGGTATTTTCATTTCTCTGGTTAGAGATGTTTTGTCTGTCTGTTTTCTATTATTGTATCTAATTTATAAATCTCCTTCATCTATTATACTATATTTTCTCAAAAGTAGTTTTCTACCCCATGATAACTGATTCACTTCTTTAAACTTTCTGGCAAGACTTCAGTCATTTAAACCTCTGTCTTTTAACTATATCTCTCATTTTTCTCATTGATATTCAATTTTTCTTTAAATTTTGCTTCAAACACTATACACAATTATTTATTCACAGAAGTACTACTATGAAGTAAGTTTTGATTGAGCAGATTCTCTGATTTGGTTTCAGCTGCTGGTGAAGCTTGTACATCTAAGGCAGGGGTAGGGTTCCATGTAGTAACTTGACCTGCAAGAAATAGCAGTCACAGCATGACCCTTGTATTACTTAGTAATTTTGCTACAACACTGAAGATTGATGTCTCTCTAGCAAACAAAAAATGAAAATAAAAGGAAAAGTCATGTGAAACACCTTACTATTTCAAACATTTTAGATAAATTTTTATTTTATATTCCTTCAAAATATAATCTTCAGGATTCCATATTGCTAACATTTTTAAAAGACTAATATTATCCATAATACCTTTCATCATCATTGAAAGTTTCTCATCTCTAAAAACTATCCCAATACACTGGTTCTGTATTGTAAACAACATTGCAATTCATGCAGAGAACTAGTCTGGAACTCTTTGGCACTCAACTGGAAACCATCTATAATTTCGCATTTCTACACTAGCAGGCAAAATTTTCCTTTTCCTTTCTCCAATCTGTGATTCTTTTCCAAAGCTATTTTTTATGCACAACTAACAAATGCTATTCAGTATTCACATATGGAAATGCTGTCAAAGCCAGCCATTAATAATGCCTGCATAATAAATATGAAATGATATATTTTTCCTCTGGAGTTTTTTAATAAAAGGCATTGTCAGCCAGAAGTTTCCCAGATTCATCTAAATTGACATCAAAACCATATTGCATTTGTACACACACTCACATACACTTATGTTGCTTTTTTACTCACTCACACACACACACACACACATGCAATCATATTGCCTTTGTACACATACATATACACAGATTCTTGTTGCCTTTGTACATACAAACACAACCTTTGTACACACACAACCTTTGTACACACACACACACACACACACACACAACACACACACAAACATGCATGCACACGTGTGCACACACACACACAACACATAGACACAAACATACGTGCACACACGCACGCGCACACACACACACACACACACACACACACACAAATGCTTCTGGTATATTTTTGTTTAATCCATCTAATGTGATATCACAGGGAGAAACAGACATTGTTGTGTTTTGACATTCTCTATTTGTCACTTTCTTAATTCAATGTTAAAATAAATTACATTGCATTTAACTAACTGGTAAATACAATTTGAAAACACAAAATATATACATCTTTTTTTTTTATCTTTTATCTTTTATTTGTTTCAGTCATTGCTCTATGGCCATGTTGGGGCACCATTTTAAAGGGTTTAGTCAAAAAAAAGATCAACCCCAGTACTCATTTTTTCAAAGTCTAGTACTTATTTTATCAGTCACATTTGTTGAAGCACTAAGGTATGGCACATATAAACAAGCCAGTTGTCAAGTGGTGGTGGTGGTGGTGGTGGTGGGTGTGTGTGTGTACAGAGAGACAAACACAAAAATAAAGACGCATAGATACAACCACATGCATAGATATATATCATCATCATCCATATATATATATATACACACACACATATATACATACATATATGTATACATATATATATACACATATATATATATATATATATATATATATATATATATATTTTTATTTTTTATTTTTTTTTTTTTGCTGTAGTTTCAGCTCAGAGCTGTGGCTATGCTGATGCACTGCCGTTAAGTGATATATAAGTTTTGGTCCAGTTCATGTCAGCATGGAAAAACAAACACAGAACAAACAAACATGGATATACTAAATGTAATGAAATATATTTGTTTAAAAATCATTAGTAGTCTTCTTGTGAAATGCTAGTTAAGTATATACATTGCGAGCTCTTGCCTATACAGTGTAAGTATTACACTAAGTCGTGTTTGAGTCATTTTCCATGATGCTTACTGAAAAAGTATCTCATGCCTACATAAAAAAATGCTTTTTTGGTTCACAACTATGTAGTCTAATTTGAATTAATGATAACAACTGCTAAGATAATGAACAAACAGCGTTAAATGTCCACAGTGAGTGTGTGGGAGTAGGAGAGAGAGGGAGAGAGAGAGAGAGAGAGAAAGTTGTTCTTTTCATTCGATGAAGTTATGAAATTCTGGGAGAATGGGAAATTGGGTAGTCATGCCTTTACAAATTGCCATTGTTGACAAAAATAGGTATTGATAGTTATAGTCTCAGTTTGTTCAGAACCTTCCATCATTCAGACAGGAATAATTAATGTAATTATGATGCATAATGGAATTTATGTTACAAGAAAGAATTCAATTAATGTTATGATATGGGTGTATATCTCTGAGAAAATAATTGTGCAAAATATGTTAATATAAAACTTTGTTTTTGAAACACACCCACACAATCTGTTTGTCTCTCTTTCTCTCTCTCTCTCTCTCTCTCTCTCTCTCTCTCTCTCTATCTATATTTCTATCTATATATATATATATATATATATAAAATTTACAATAAAGCCTCATGCTTAGAGGGACAACATAAGTTAAAACTACCAAAATAAGCACATTTTTACTGATCGGTAAAAATGTGCTTATTTTGGTAGTTTTGAATTATGGAGTCCCTGTAAGCATGAGGCATTATTGTATAGTAATGCTCTTATATAAATTAAATTATATATATTTATGGAAAAAAATGATGTTTTTTTTTTCCTTATGAGGTTTTTTCACGCTAACTACTTGATAAATTCTTATAAAGTCTTTATCCTAATATTATATACATATATATAGGTATGTTGATATGTTGATGCAAACCAGAGAAATAGAATATGAGTATATGTATATTTTTACTAATATTTAGCAGAAGTAACAGAGTGTGTGTTTTTATATTATTAATAAATTCATAAACTTATCAATAATATTCTCAGGAAATCAATATTTAATATTTCGAAAGATATATATCCAATATGACATGGTAATATAATAAATTTAAAATATAAATATACGAAATATAAATATAAATATGTATAAAAATATAAATGTAGATAAAGATACATGTGAATATAAATGCGTATAAAAATGTTATGAGTAATTAAGCATGAATATTGTAAAGTCTAAAATATAAAAAAGCCTAAAATTTAAAGAATTAAACATTTGACGATCGTTTCGCGGATATTACTATAATCACAATGTGATCAAAAGATCAACATACTATCAGTAATTCCGCTCTTCGGAGATGAATTAAGAACCAATGGTATATATATATAATATTAATTAAAACATTAGAAATATTAAAAATTAAAAATAATAATAAAGTGTATACTGTCCTTCCTATAAATTGTAAAATTAATCCTTCTGAAATTTGTAAAGTTCATTCCTTTCATCCTTTGTTGAAATTTCAAGTGTTAAACACTTTTTTGTATAAAAATTGGTATATTTTTTTCTAAATGTATACAAGACCTCGGTAAAACTCATCCTGCTGTTGTACGTGTTGGTAATCCTATAAATCCGATCAAAGTTTGAAAATTCATCCACCGCGAATATTTCAACATTAAATGTATATCTCTTTATTACCCACTAGGGGCCAAACAAAGAAAGGGACAAACAATCTGATTGGGGTCAGATAAAACATATGGGGTTACAAAAAATATGAAACAATTAAAAATTCAGTGATTAAAAAATATATAATAAAATCGAAAATCGGATGTTACAATAAACAACACACAAAACGATATAGACAAATGAAGTGGGGGACTGGGTTACGCTCCGACCCCACGAGCCCCATCCCACCACTGACACTTTCGAAGACACCTATGGCGTATTCAATTGGACTCTTTCACTCGCAACTCTCGAGCGATATATTTCCATCTTGATTGAAACATTTTCTCCGACAAACACTTTCTCTCCACTCGTATTTTTCTTTTCAAATGAAAAGAAAAATATCTCACCAGACCTTGACTGGAGATGAAAGTGCCCGTCTTGTTCCCTTCCATTCTAGTCTCCCACACAACCTCTTTCGCTACTGCTACTGTAATGAGGAAACATTTCATACCTTCGTTTGATAACAAACTTGGCGGGTCAATTTTTATAATTGACTCAGCCGACAACTGTACTCTTCCTTCACTTGACATTAGGTGTTCCACGTAAACCCACATTTCAGAGACCTCCGGACACCGTACAATAGCGTGCGGGACAGTTTCCCTATCCCGCCCGCATCTTGGACAGGTCGGTGATATCTGCGTTCCATGTCTTGCAAGTTTATCGCGAACGGGCAAGGCTCCTCTGTAACATTTCCAGGTCAAAGACATTTGGACATTATCCAATGACTTCAACCCGAATGTACGGAAGAACAGGCTGTCGAGTTCAATAAATCCGAGACCCAGAGTCGTTCCCAGGTCATCGTCACATTCTGCCTCTACTAACCCTCTATAAAAGAATGCTGTAGAACCCCCGCTGCCGGCGTTGCCCGAGCGTCGGAATAGCAGGAGAGCCTTACGACACTCCGTGTACCATAGGCTCAACCTCGGTCTACGAAAGCACCAAGCTTCCTTTGTACTCATACTGGCGAAGTTGGGGAACATTTGTCTTGCCAACGGAGACCACACCTGGTCACCATCCAGGAGTATCCAAAGAGGCCTCAACCTCAACGCATGTCTGCGCATCATCAACCAAGGCATCCCTAAACCTCCCTTTAACGGTTTCTGGCAACAGATAGAGCGTCTCACAAGTGGCTTCGAGCCCCTCCACAAAAAGTGAAAGAGCTGTCTTTCCAACTTGGTCAACCACGAATCAGGGCAAGGAACGACGGTCAGGCGGTAGGTAATAACCGATGCGATAAACACATTGGCTACCTCCGCCCTCCCTTTCAAGGACAGCCTTCGCCAAGACCAACTCTTGGCTATACCGGCTATCTTGCTCAACACCTCTGCCCAGTTCTTCTCCACCTGGAGGTCTGGACCAAACCAAACCCCCAGCAACTTAACCGGCCCCTCCGTCCAGCGTCCTACGACGCTATCCGAAGGCATCGACTTGCTCCTCCAGGTGCCGAGTTGCAAGCCGACTGACTTATCCCGATTAATCTTTGCTCCTGCCACTGTCTTGCACTCCTCAATAACTTTGCCTACTTTACGTAAGTGTGTCATTGTGGTCACGCTGATGGTGATGTCGTCCGCATATGCTGTAACAAACTCCTCCACGCCCGGCGCTCTCGTGATCCCCCTCAGCTTTCTCAGCAGCGGCTCCAGAGCCACGACGTACAAAAGCGGAGAGAGTGGACACCCCTGACAAACCGAACGTTTGATGCAGAACGGTTTAGAGAGAAAACCGTTCACCCGAACTATCGAGTCAATGTTGTGGTACAATTGAATGATCCACCTGAGGAAACCGACGCGCAAGCCAAACCTCGCAAGAACACTCACCAGGTATCGATGGCCGACCCTATCAAATGCCTTAGATTAGTCTACATGCACCAAAGCCCCCCCCCTCTGTCTTAGTCCCAAACGTCTCTATGGTATAGCGGATAAGGTGAAGATTATCCTGAATGGTCCTATCAGGGATGGCACAGGTCTGTGCCTCCCCAATCAAACCATCCGCGACACGCGCCAACTTTTTCGCTAATACTTTGGCCAAAATCTTCACTTCTGTATTTAGCAGAGTGATGGGCCTAAACTTTTCTAAACAATCCCCCCTTTCGGGTCCTTCCTGACCAGTGTCACTACTCCCAGGCGCACAGATCTGGGGATCCACCCATTCTGTTGCCAGTTCGTGTACACACAAGCCAAAATTTAAAATTTAATGTTGAAAAAAGAGCCGTGTTGGACGTTTTTTGGATAGTGTGATCTTCGGAATATTTTTGAATTTTGTCTGTGTTTTTGTGCTGTAAAACTTTAACTGTTAAATTTTGAAAGAAAGAGAAGAAATCTCTTTGTCACAGTTGGTGAAACCAGTAACGGTTTCCCCGTGTAGGGAGGCCTGCACGATGGCCGAAGCAGGAAGAGTCAGTCCTACACATGAAATGGAAAAAATATGTGAAGAACAGTTGATGGAAAAAGATTGGCCAACATTGGCGAAAAAGAATAATAACAAAGCAGTAAATCTGAAAATAGTAAAGGACAAGGAAGAATCAGGGAAAAGAGTTGATTTTGCAGCAGTCGCTGGTGACAGGAAAAGAACGGTCAACATCGGGAATGCCGAGAGGCATAAGCATATGATGAAGAGAGATGGTGGAAGAAAAACAGGAGCAAACACCGGTGCCAGTGGAAAAGGTTGGAGAGGGTTGGACTATTGTGTCCAACAAAAGAAAACAACCCTCCCCAACGAAAGAAAAGCAAAAAGAAAAAAAAAATGTGAATCAAAAGTAAAAGACAGTGTGTATATGGTGGTTCGAACCGCAAATAGAGATCTAATGAACCACCTAGCAACTATCGACAAAGAAAAAATGAAAAGGATAGAGTTTAAAAAAGGAAAAGCTGTTTATAAAACAACGAGGAAAATGTTTACCGTACTCAGCAATACCTATAGGAGAGACATAGGGGTGCCAAGATTGGATTATGTACCAACCATATCGGAGAATTTTATACCTCCGACACCACAGGCCCCAGATGGAGTGGAAAAGGCGGGGGTTTACCCCCCGCCAGATACTGATTAAGGTAAGACACTTATGGCTGTTCGAATTGGATGTTTAAATGTACGCGGCCTGTCGTCGAGTTGGAAGCAGGGGCGCTTCCTAAATGACATCAGGTCGCGAAATTTAGATGTGATTGCTGCCACAGAAGCCCGGATAAGCAGGCCAAGAGATCTGCTCCCCCTCTTGAACGGCTATGAGAGATACGTCTCTCCATGTCGGCCGGGAGGTGGGGTGGGGTGTTGGTCTTAATAAAAAGAGACCGGGTTCCTGAGGTAAAGTCTATTTTTATTGATCCAGGAGGCAAGCTGGTCGTCCTGGATTTGACATTTAGTTGTGGTAAGACAGTCAGGTTGGTCGCAATTTATGCACCCAATACAAGTGGTTTACAGAATCAATATTTCCGTGACCTCGGGAAATTCCTTGCGACATCACATTCTTTAGTCGTGTTAGGTGACTTCAACACAATTGACGATGCGCGTGTTGATTGTGTTGGCTCGCAGACAGATAGAACAGCGAATCCTAGCTTTCGGGACCTGCTCAGCCACTTTCAGTTGGTAGACCCGTATAGACTGGAACACCCAAAAGCTCCACTGTGGACGTGGTCAAATAGCGATGGGTCTTCCAGGTCTTATTTAGATAGGTTATTGATAAGAAAAGTAGATAAAGATATAGTTAGGTGTCCACAATTTTACCCAGTCAGCTATAGTGACCACAAGATGGTCACAAACGAGTTGACTGTAGATAAGATGTATAGACAGGGAACTGGCTAATGGAAACTCAACAAGTCCCTCTTGGAGAATGAGGAATACAGAAAGCGGATCAAGCTAATAATTCAAAGGGCGTTAACAGGTACCATCATTAATAATAAATGGTGGTACGCCCTTAAGCGAGCCATAAAATATGAGTCGATTAGATTTAGTATAGGCATAGCTAAGAAGGAACGTAGAATAGGCGATGGTCTAGTTAAGGAGTTAGAGAAAGCCATGGAGAATGGTAATGCGGACCAAGTGAAGGCCAAGAGACTGGAACTAAACCAGCACCTCGAAAGCCAACACATGGGAAGCATTATCAGAGCAAAAATTTGTGCAATGGGTTGCGAAGGAATCAAAGCTGCCGGATGGGCCCGAGTGGTGGAAGCTCAACGGGGTAATGACTCCATTATTCGGTCTGTGGTGAACCTTCAGGACATATTGGTAAACAAACCCGAGGAGATGTGTGAGGCCTTTCAGGAGCACTTCGCCAAGCTTTTCGGGGGTGATGGTGAGCCGCGTGGTGGGGAAGACCTTGAGAGCTTCCTTGCTGGGCTGCCACGCCTCTCGGGGCCGAATGCGGAGGCTTGTGAGGGGCCGATCACGACTGGGGAGATAATCGAGGCGTTGGCGAACTGTGGTAGGGGCAAATCGCCGGGACTTGATGGCCTACCCTATGAATTATATAAAAGTATGCCAGACTTGTTCGGACACCTGTTGGCTTGTGTGTACACGAACTGGCAACAGAATGGGTGGATGACAAAAAACAAAGTTGGCTTTCATGGTATTTAAGTTCAGAATACAGAAAGCCAGAACAGATACAACAAAGCACTCAATCTAATGCTCTACAGCCTTTGCCAATTCGCTACCTACATACTCAGTAGGGATAAAATCCAATTACTTATGTACAACTAAGGTGGTCTAACCACATCATGTGGGGAAACAATTCTTCAATTAATTCTGACATATATTTGAATAACATAACAGTCATTTACACGAGTAAAAATATTTGGACTGAGGTAATTGATTAAATGTCTTCTATTCAAAGAAAGTAAATATTATGTATAGAGGTTCTCATATTTAAGGAAGAAGTCAATGTTTGTAATCTATATCTGTATATATAAAAGGTAGGATGTGTGTATGTGTGTGTGTACGTGAATGTAATTTATGCACATCCACAAATTAACACGCATGTCGTTTCAATTTTAGGAGGACATTCATCTGCATTTTCGTCAACTTTTTCTCTCAGACGCACCTGCGTATATCTGTAAAAATCGATTTTCAACCATAACTTTTACCAATTTTGAAGTTTGCTAACATGGCGAAGTGAAAGTGTATGCGTGTGAGGGAGAGAGAGAAATTGTGTGTTGATGTATGTGTGTGTGTGTGTGTGAGAGGGGGAGTGAGGGAGAGATAGAGATTGTTTGCCAGCGTCTAACAAAAAAAAAGTAAAGAAAAAGTGGGAGAGGGAGACAGAAAGCGTCTAACGAAAGAAAAGGTAGGTGTGAATAAGGAAGACAGTAAGTGTTAGCGTAAAATGCTTTTTTTTTTTCTTAAACATGAGATATAGTTTCAAATATAGGAAGTTTTTGAAAGACACTATATTTTATAATGAGATTATATATACTTTCTCACACAATTAAAATATATTTATTTTAAGTCATTTATTTATTTTAAATCGTTCATCTTTCTCCCCCCCCCCCCTCTCACACACACACATACTACTTTGGGAGAAAAAGAGTTTTGTTTATATTTCACACCAAAGAAAAAAGTTTATTGACAATCCATTTATTTAACAACAATGAAACAAAGGAGTATGTAACAATTTGTCAGTGACTTACACAATATAAATGGGTAAAATTTCGGAGGCTTCCACCACACCCCAACTCGTTTTTCAGACCACAAAAAGGGTTTTGTAGCATATTAGCAGGCCAGGATAGTTGATTCCACGCAAAAAATCCGATTTATTTTTTTCTTAGTGAAAATCGTGCGAGTGTTATCTAAAAATTTAGCTGGAGTTTTTCATGGTAAATTTGAGATTTAAAAAAAATTTTCATCCAAATCTCTGTATTTTTCCCGTACATTGAAAAATAGATGGTGAAAAGATCAATGTGAAGGGGGAGTGAAATTCTGAGGATTTCAGCACACCGGTGGCAGGCATCCATTTGGGGGAGCCATGCTTTTCACATGGGCAACTTTATGTGGTCCACTCCTGTGTGGGTAGTACAAACGCTCTTTTTGTGTATGCACCTCAGGGCAAAACACGCAATGTTGTCTATAGCGAAGTTTTATAGACAAGTTGTCATTGCAGCCCATGTGGTTATAAACTGATCAGGAAGCATTGGTTGGACATATTCTCAAACCATGGCAACATGACTTATGAACTCTTCCTCTTTTTTATTGGACAATGCTGACTTCAACAACAATGCTCACTTGGCTGATATCAGTGATTGACTAAGTTGCTCATAGAGTTAACCTAGAAGGGACAGGCCCCTTATTTCTTGGTTAAGGCTGTTGGTAAGTTTTCCTAAGTTACTCCAATCCAGATCCCCAATGCAAACCTTCAGATCAACCTCCTATGCAGATCTCTAATGTAACTTTAAAAAAAACAGTCAATGAGTGGAAATAACCAATAAACTGATTCCTTATGGGATTTCACAATCAAATTGCCAGCAAACCATTTTCAGCCAAACCAATTTCAACGGATTTTGCTCAAATCTGATGTTGATGTTACGTATTTTGGTTTAAAATAAAGCACTTGATCACTTAATAATCCTAGCTTATTCCCGGGCAATACTGCTAGTCATTGATAAAACTTTCTAGTCGTGATATATTTAGTGTTAAAATGAGAAGTAATGCTGATCAATCTGTGGTTGTGTACTAGTATGACAGTTGAAAGTTATTACTATGGGCTAATTTTACGTTAAAAGGTGGAACAAAATTTCCTGCATTTTAGACCACCTTCTGGTCCCAGCACACAAAGTGAAAAGGTGTTGCTCTGGAGGATGGTGAAAGAGATGCACTGGAACAGTCACTCCGATTTACAGGGCTAACACTTACAGATGGCCTTCTCCATCCCAATAGTAGTGAGAAGGGATACGGTTGGGCTGGGGGCCAAGAATGCTGGAGGTCTCCACTGTCAGAGAGTGACCGATACCTTGACAATAGCAGAGACTGGGCTATTTTCAATGTTATATTTTGAGTATGTACAATTAGATGTTAATGTTGTCTTCTAGCTGTATTACAGATTTGCTTTCCTAAATCTTAATTCAGTATAGAGATTGGGTGTTATAAACCCATTATCAATGAGTGTCATGAAGCAAACAGTGTGCTCCTAACAAGCCAGTGATGCAAGTTTTACATTCTTATTGAAGCCCTTTTACTTTACATACACTGTTGATTTATAGGGAACATCTTGAACATCCCAACATCTCATATTCAATGCTATAATTCTGCTACATTGTATTCATTAAAAAAAATTATAAATCTAATAAGAGTGATGTATGTCTTTTCATTTCTCACAATCTCAGTTTCAAATCTTGTCAGCAACAGTTATATATTTCAGTCCTAAGCAGAACAAATAGGAATATACTTGATTATACTTCCAGTAATTAAAGGCAAAAGAAAAATCTAAGAGAATTTCAATTCAGAAAAATGAACGCCTCATTTCTTACCACTCTTTGCACGCTCACCATATTTAATATTATGCTACAAGCATCATACAATCTTCCCTTCACTCAAAGAGAAAATGCCTTTGTTGTTAACAGAAGCAATAGGTCTCTGAACTTGGTTTTTTGCATATCAAGCATAACTGCTCTCATTGTTGCAGAGTTTTACTTTCATTCTTGCAAAAACTGTGAGTGAGTGAGAAACAAAGAGAAGAAATATTTGTCAACATAAAAAGTTAATTAAAATTTTGGTGAATAGTGATGAAGAAATACATAATTATTCTCTTATCTAAATTTTATGCCTCTGTTCTGCTATCCATAAACATCTTTGATGTCTCAAAATTTCACAGTTTGCTCCACAGATACACAAATAAAGAAATAATTGACAAAAAACCCCAAAGAGTTGTCATAGCTTGAGGGTTTTGTGAATGAAGTATGTGCAGAAGAGAGAAAAAAAATTAACTAGAAAAGAAATATTCATCAATGAAAAAGTTAGTTGAGAGTTTGGTAAATTGTGATGGTATTAATAAACATTTCATGTTTGATATCCTATCTTCATTTCAATGAAATTAAAAACAAATCTTCTATAAGTAAAAAGAAAACAAAACATGCAATTTATTAAAATTTTTATTATCTTTTATTGAACAATAAAAAAGAAAAAAACTATTGTAAAAACTATATTTCTAGCAATGGATTCATAGAATTCAAATGAAGGTTTTGATATCTGTTCAACAGGATGATAACTCTTGAAATCATCTCTCCATCTTGGTAATAGTTATTGGAAACTTTCGTAAAAATGCTTGCTCACAAAGAGATATTAAGATTTTCTGTTAATAAACATATAAGAGTATAATTAGAAATGTAGAAAACCAAAAAAATGTTAAAAAAATGTTAAGAAAATGATTGCTATACACTTGTTATAATGATATAAAAGACTGCAGTTGAATATATATATATGCATGTATGTATGTGTATAAATATATATATATATATATACATACACACATATATATACATGTATATATATATATTCAAATATGCATTAGAAGTAGTGCTTATGTTGTAAATATTATCGACCACACATACTCAGTGTGTGCTTTGCATGTTCACCAGTAGGGATGACTTCCTCGAAGTGCCGGGTGCTAAAACACCTGAAAGTCATAGACAGGCAAAACAATACACCCCGAACCAAATCAGAGGGGAAAAGAATTGCTAGTCTATGACAATATACAAATAGTATAAAAACCATTTGCTGGTATGCCACGATGATGCGTATGAAAGAATGAATTCAAATATGGATTAGAAGCAGCGCTAGTGTTGTAAACGTTATCAACCACAAATATTAAATGCATGTGTTTTTCTTGTTTGCCAGTAGGCTGCGTTTTAGTGTGGTGGAGATGACTCTGCCTAAGTGTCAGATGTTAACACACCCGAAAGTTATAGACAGGCGAGACAACTTGCTCCAAAGATATATGTATGTATATATGTATGTGTATATATATATATATATATATATAAAAACACTCCCTTAAAAAATTATTTTTACTTTAACAAATAGAAACAGATAAACTCGAATAATTTTAAAAGTTTTAAAAAAACGAGTAAAATGTTATGAAATCCATGGTTGCATATGCTAATTATCAAAACTATTCTGTGAATACTAAGTAAAATAAGATTTTAAAGAAATTAAGAAGCAGCAGACAGAAAACACTGCAAGACTTTCTTCTGGTTTAAGTAACAAGCATTGTTGTATAAAGAGAGTTTACTTAGTACTATAAAAGATTAAAAAAGTGAAAGAAAATAGAAAAGAGGAATGTCACTGATTTGAAAACTGATTACTCTTTGCGGACAATAATAACTGGAATTGCAGAATTATGGGCCACATAGTCACTAACACTGCCCAGTATAGTACGGCCTACAATTCCAAGCCCTCGGGTACCAGTTACAATCATGTTTGCTTTCTCGTCTTTTGAAGCAGCAATAATTGCTTCCTTGGGTTTGCCAGTGAGTCTTAGAACTTTGCCTTTAATCTGGAACATAATGAGATAAAGAGAAATATAACTGAGATGTTAATGCTTAAAGAGAAATCTAGTTATTCGAAAAGATGGAAGGGCATGAAAAAAAAGTTCACAAAATAGAGCAGAGCTTAAAAACTTTTCACGTTAGCGATATACTTTTTAAAAATAAAATATTTTGCAGTGCATTAATTAAATGTTGTTGACATTATGAAACTAAGGAAATTAATAAATAAACAAATATCGTTTCATGTGACATCAGTCAATTAATTCACAGTCAAAAACATTCATAAGAATTAACCAGATTTGACTTAATTTCAAAACACACTTGGATATTATCAGCGACATACCAAAGTGTGATGGCACACAATTTTGGAAATTTCTGAAATAGGGGATAGACTTATAATTAATGCATTGGTGCAAACATATGGCAAATTGAGGTAAACATATGGCAAAGTGAGGTAAACATATGGCAAAGTGAGGTAACCAACTATATTTTAGAATTATTTGGGTATAATTCAGATTCAGATGAAACTAGTGAGGGCAAGTCAGAGAAAAAAAACTTGTTTATTGATTTTCTTACATGCATAATCAAATTGACCAAATTAAAACCCCTGGTTATTTTAAAACTTAGAACTATAAATCCCTTCAAAATTTTCTGTCTGGAATCAACATCTATGTCTAAACAGAGGGATGGATGAAGGCTGGACAAAGATTATAATAAACTTTGTTTACAATGTATGGGGAGCAAGGCCAGGTCAAAGTAATCACTACTGTAACAAACGTTTCTCTTTATTTAGAGTACGTTTCATGCATACCAAGCAGAAAAATATTGTTAAAGCTGTTTGTGAAACTAAGATTGACATTGTAATTATTCCAGGTGGATTAACCAGAATCCTGCAGCCACTTGATGGTCATATTAACAAACCACTTTAAGGTAGATTGAGGAAAAGGTGAAATAACTGGATGATGAATGACAAGTAAACATTCAGAAATGGTGGTTCCATATAAGCATCTTTTTTGTGGTACAAATTTGAATTAAACAAGCATGGAAAGATATTGATAAAGAAATTGCTGTGAAATCTTTTATGAAATATTGGATTTTGTGTTATGGATAGCACAGAAGATGGCACTTTTCTATGACAATGATAGTGATGCAAACCTGTTAACTACTCAAGATTATAGAATACTATTTAGTAGTTCTGGTGATAACAGTGTTTTTTGCTTTTAAGGTTTATGTTTGTAATAACTGTTTTATGAAGTATTTTGAATAAATTACAGCATACCAAATAATATTTTCTTTTCAACACTCATTTTCACAAATGGTAGTTTATTGTCAATAGGAGCTCATGAAAGATATACATACAGCACTACTATATGATATGCATTGCAAATGATCATCACCAAGGTCAGCACTCCCTTATATTTCAATTCTGATAATAATTGTAAATTAATAATAGGTGTATATCTGTCTAGGCCCAAATCATTGGCTTGTGAGACTACAGGCCCAACACAAAACTTTTACTATTTCAACAGCCCCTCATGTTATGTTTGGCCTCACCCATCTATAGTCAAAGTTGAACACTACACAAGTGCATAGTCACTGAAATTTCTTTACTTACTGCACTCACTTTACAAGAAATTCCTTTGTTGCCTTGTGGTGTAGTTGAAAATCATCATCATCAACCTTTAATGTCCATTTTCCATGCTGGCATGAGTTGGATGGCTTGACAGGAACTGGCAAGGCCAGTGGCCCCATCAGGTTTCATAGTCAGTTTTGGCTTGGTTTCTATGGCTGGATGCCCTTCCTAATGCCAACTGAGTGTTTTTTATGTGGTACCATCACCAGTGCTTTTAACACGGCACCAGGACCAGTGCTTTTTATGTGGCACCAGTACCCACACCAAAGTTTTTTACATAGCACCTTGGTTTTAGGATCTCATTTCTGTTGTGGTAGGCAGGTGTTGATGTAATATGATTTATACAATGAATTGCCAGTCTATGACAATACAAATAGTGTAAAAACCATTTGCTGGTATGCCACAATGATACATATGTAAGAATGAATTCAAATATGAATTAGAAGCAGTGCTAGTGCTGTAAACACTATTGATCACACATACTCAATGTGTGTGTTTTGCTTATTCACTGTGGATTAGTATATTATGTTATTTAGCCCCAGGCTGGTATTGATTGAGCAGACTTATTATCAAAGGTATTCCAGCCAGAACATCAGGTCTATTATTCAACTGGTACTAGACTTTCCAATGTGTTCTACCTAGAAATAGCAGGCCAACTATGTAGATATCCCTTCATTGTTTTGTGTATGATAAGCTATGGCGTATAATAGCATGGCATGTTAGGGTATCGTGATACAGTAGAATAAGGTGTAGTACAGTATGTAGTGTGAAATGAATCAGTGTAGTATGGTATAATATTGTATATAATAGTATCTCTGAAATACTTGAGCAGTAACTAAAGAGAAGAAAGGTGAAGTTTGTCCTAACATGAACTGAACTCAGAGATAGTACAGAACATGAACTAAGAGTCAATACTGTTTATATAAAAAATTATACTTTGGTATAGAGAGAGTGAAGGCGCATGGGTCAGTGGATAGGGCATCAGGCCCACAATCATGAGGTAGTGAGTTTGAATCCCGAACCAGGCTGTGTTGTGTTTTTGAGCATAAATACTTTATTTCACATTGCACCAGTTCACTCAGCTGTAGAAATGAGCTGCAACATCACTAGTGCCAAGCTTTATCAGTCTTTGTCATTCCCTTGGATAACATGAATGACATGGAGAAGGGAGGCTGGTAAGCACGGGTAACTGCTGGTTTTTCCATTAAGAACCTTGCCTGGACTTGTGCTTTGGAGGGGAACTTTCTAGGTGCAATCCCATGGTCAGTTGGTGAGTCTTCATTTTTTTAATGTAAAATGATCACAAGCAGTAAACAGCAGCTATCATGCAACCAGTTAAGTATGACACTAGTAATTAATACAAGTTAACTATCCCTCTCCAACAATATTATTTATTCTTCCTAAAAGTATTTAGTTGAGAACTTACAGAGTTTTTCTTCAGAATTTCAGCAAATTTGGCAATGAGGTTTTGCACACCATCTTCAATTACTTTAAACTGGTTACTAATTGCAACAGGGTCACCTGTTACAAAACAGAAAAAAAATATATACATATATATTTTAGGAGAAGGAATTAGAAATCTAAACTATCATAGAAATACAATGTAAAACAAGAACAATTTAAAAACAGAATCCGATTGAGTTGGGTGGCAGATTTCACCTGATATCTAGTTTAGTACTACTTTGTATCTTGAGGGCTTTCAGCAGAATCTAATCTGTTGTATGCATTCAAACTAAGTCTCCAGTTTGAGATTAACTTCCTTTGACTAGTGTCAAAGGCCCTGAAAAAAAAGAAAGAAAATGACACTCCTCTTCTACCTCTGACTGAACCTTAAAAAAAAACTCCTTGACTATAATTTTTGACATGAAAATCTTGCACACTTACACATATGAGAAGAAGCAAGGATGTTAGTGTGTGTAAACTAAGATTTTTATAAATAAAAATACCCAATGAATTGTAATAATTGCTATTTCATTGTTCATGTCATCTGTGTGAACTATCTATGCATGAGTATTACAATGGCCATTGTATTTTATTCATAATATTATTCAGCATTCTAAGACAAACATACTGTAATTAATAAATAAAGGGTGATGCATAATCAATACTTTCTCTTAAGATGTCTGTTTTCTATGCTGGCATGAGTTGGATGGTTTGACAAGAGCTGACCTGCTGAAGGGCTGTTCAGGCTCTATGTCTGTTTTGGCATGGTTTCTCTGGCTGGATGCCCTTCCTAATGTCAACCACTTTACAGAGTGTGCTGGGTGCTTTTGTGCAGTACCAGCTCCTACAAGCCCACAAGATTAGAGATGCTCAGTTGGAGAGGGTTGCAGGAGACAAGCCTGTATGCAAGGGCAACTATGCTAACCTAGCTTGATGCGTCTTTTCAAGCACAGCAAACTGCCAGGTGTCTTGGTCCCCTGTCAACCCTCTGTGGATCTCAGTGTCTGTAGATCCTTTCTCACCACTCCATCCCACATCTTCCTGGGTCTACCCCTCCCACATATATAACAAATAATTTCATTTCAAGCAGACTTTAGAAGGAAAGGATAAATGAAATGCTCAAGATACCAAGACTATATATTACAATTAAATGCAGATTATTTAGATCACAGGTCCTTGATATTTTATAATTCAAAATCCCTAAAGGATTACCCTATATGTTCCAAGATGTGTGTTGCTAAACTATCAAAATCATCATAATCAGTTCTATTCAGTGTCACTACGACTTCAAAAGATGTTAATAACTTGGTTTTATGTCACATGTGGATAACCATGAGAAATGAGTAATACTATAGACTATGTCTCATACTGCCACCCTTTGGTTCTCATACTGTCAAGAAGAATGGTATCCCCAGTAGAGAAACCCTGATATGTATAATTACAGTTACATCCAGTTCTCCATTAATTTGGAAAGAAAACTATATGTTTAATAATTAGGCTAATTAATTTTGATGTATGGAATGTACATGTAAAAAAAATTGTTTTTGAAGAGCTTTTCTATTTTATTTTAAAAGGCATTGAGTAAACTGCCAATTTAAAGCAAGTTACTTTAAAAAGAAAGTATTAATTGACTCAACAAGACATATACAGACCACTTCAAATGCATCTTTGAATAGTTAACACACAATAATAAGCAGAATATTGGCTTATCCTAACTTTTTTATACACAAACACACAAAATTTAGTCTGAAGCTGAGATACAGTACACAAAATGCTTGCAACCAATGCCAGACTATTGCAGTTTATCCAGTCAATGTTCAAGTTTGAACAGCTACAGATTATTTTGCTAGATGATGGTGGTGTGGAATATGGGTGAAGAAGAATTCATAAAATTGGAGAAACTATTGAAACAAGTACTTCATAGGAGCCAAGGGAGGAGAAGCACAGTATAGATGATAAAGGAGAGTTGTGGCATTTACTAGGTATGACTTGAGTAGTTCAGAGGAGGGACAAAGATCTAACAGACATAGACCACAACACACTGCTGAGCTATAGGTTATAACAAATTAATGAAAAAGAGCTTTTGCCTTTGGCTTGATGTTTTTGTTAGAACAGTCTTGACTGTTTGCATATATGATAGCTTTACTATATAGATATACAAGCAGTAACATAATGTGGAACATATCTCTACTTCGTAGTGAGTCTGGAAACTATTCAGAATGATATACTTTTCTTGTCTTAAAGATGGAACAACCAACCTTTGGTAAACACTGTCATAGCAATGTAATGGCCATGAAAAGTCATATTTCTAGAGGTCTGATTCTTCTGATTTTTGTTTTTGTTTCTTTTTTCAGCTGTATGTTATTCAATGAGTAGGAAGCGTGTTGTGCTATAGAAGTATTTTCTTTCACACGAATTGTATATGGTTTATCAAGAGAGACAAAGCAGGCAACTGTAATACTCGTGTCTTAGATAAGAGTTATTTTACTTAGTAAATTGGTTCCCCAACAAGTTAATTACAAAGTGGGATCACAGCCATACGGCTGAAAAGAGTAAAAGAGAAAAAAGGAAAGAAATCACTACTCACCTGTGGTTAGAAGCATGGGCTCAGGACAGTGAGCACAGACCAAATAATCATTATCTTTTAATATATTTTCAATAGTCCCTGTAATAGAAGAGAAGAAATGCAATGAATTATTTAAAAAAAAAAAAAGAAGCAAATTAAGGGATAAATCAATATTATCATCAACATAGATGTTAATGAGCAGCCTGGCCTGTATTATCTAATAATTCTTTGTAATTGTTACTTGTCACTTCATGAAAACATCATGCTATTGAAGTTTACACCTCCATATTCAGCATAACTCTTGAGCTACAAGCATGTAAAACTTTTTCAAACGCAGAGCTCAAAAGGGCATTACACAAATATGCAATCAAGGAGAAACACAAATATGAAGAAAATACACACTTTCAACACACACAAACACATCCATCTTAAGAAAGATGAAATGCTTTATTGTTGGTTCTCAAACACTCTGGCCACCACTTAATAAAATCCATATTGCATGTTTTATTTTATAGTTCATTTAAGTAAAAATTTGTTTGATTATCAGGAAAAATGTCTTGATGTATGAAGATTGCCAGAAATTATGTGAAGAAACTTGCCAGGATTCAGTTTCAATTTGATAGAATTTTTGTTTGAGGAATGATGAACAGAGCAGATTAGATTAATATAAAGTTGGGGTCACCAATGATTTTATGTCAAGAATGGGATATTTTCACAAAGATGTTCCCAAATCCCAATTCAGAGTAGTTTTTGAAGTGGATATTGATATCATTTCTACATTATCAAAATGATAAATTATGTCATTCAAGGAGGAAATAAAATCTACTTCAAGCACTTATGAAACTCAAGATCTTGCATAATTACAGAATCTTGTCACTACTGTGAACAGTAAAAAGTTTCCCAAGCAAAATATATCACTAAACTTAAAACTTATACCAAATATATCCTCAAACTTAAAAGTTACACCAAGTAGCCATGAAATAAGAACATTCAAACAAGCTTCAGGAGCTTTGTGGCAATTTTTCTAAAGCATTACTCTCCTACTATTACAATTTTGAAGAGACATACACAAATAAGAACTAATAACAAGTAGATTAAAACTAAAACAGGGTTTTTTTTAGACTTGATATTGTTACGAACGCCCGCACATGAAGCACCTCCTTAACGAAGAGAGAACTCGCACGCGCGCGAATGTCGAACGCTCGCCACGGGCCACCAATAAGCCCCGGCTGGAGCACGCAGCGAAGAACAACACAGGCAAAAGGAGGGGAGGAAGAAACAACACGGAGACCATACGTTGGGTAGCGGAACTAACCCTTTCTTTTTACATGATCAAAACATCATCAATACATTACATAACAATTCAATAGCATATAATGGCGCATGCAACATAATCAAGGGTTTGCAATCGTTACATAAACAAGAGTTCGCACATCGAGTCCTTTAAAAGTTCTTTCTTTTCTTCGTTTTCTTTTCAGTTACACATGTAAAAGTTCTTTCCTTTCTTTCTCTTTCAAGTTAACATCACAGTTAACAGTTCTTTTTCTTTATACATCATAACGACAAATACATTTTCTTGGAAGAATATTTAGACAAACCTTTGCTGTAATAACTTCCTTTCTTTCACAAACACTATAATCCAAGAGGTAAACAACTGACTACTGCTATCTCTTTTGGCGGCCACAACAGTTCCATCTCTCTGTCCCTCTCTCTCTGAGACTCTATGCATTTCTGCTGACTATAGGCGCTCACTCTCTCGGCCTCTCTCTGTCAGACTTATCATTGTTCATCTTCACTTCATCCAACTCGACTGCCACCAACTCCTCGGGCAAACTGCTGTCCCCAACTGCTTCGGCTAACTGCTGCCACTCAACTGACACTAAATCCTCCGGCCAACTGTGCCGCTTCAATCCCTGTTCTCGTATTTATCACAAAATACCGTAGCTCAATCGTGCTACCTTACCCCCTCCCAAAGCTGGGTCAGTTCAGTACGATTCCTATCCTGCTTTTTTTTAACTTTCGCTGACCGGAAAGGGGAAGTGATCACTCCTACGCTAAAAATAGCTGTGGTTGCTGACAAGACAAAGGAAATGCCATTGTCCCCAACAACCAGAATACGGTTTCAAAACCCAGCTCGGGAGATAGGGATATAACACTAATTGTATTTTCGGTGGTCGCATCAATATCATTCATGTACAAACCTAAACAACAAACACCAATTGAAAAATGTGTCTGGTACCTTGATGATGCTTGTCTGGGAGACCCTCCTGACAAAGTGCTTGCAACTGTGAAGACAATTATTGAGGAACTTGGTCATAGAGGTGTTAGCGTTAACAGCTCCAACTGCGAGTTCTGGTTCCTCAATCACCCAGCTTCGCATGAGCAGACTACTGAACTATTTATTTGTTGATTCTCTCCCCTCAATTGTGATTCCTCCTTCATCAGCATGGTACTCCCTTGGAGCCCCAATTACTGACCTAGCTTTTGAGTCTATCTTTAGATCCAACATGGCTAGCCGCAAACAACTTCTAAAAAAACCCTTGAAGTAACTGAGCCCCACTAAGGTTTTTTTATACTTAGGAATTACTTGTTGATTCCTAAGCTATTGTATTTTCTGAGAGTTAGTCCCTCTTATAGATTCCTGTCATCCCTCCAATAATTTGATGATCTAATCTTCAGAAAACTGAAATGCTTGGTAAATGTCAAACTCTCCCCAGGCTCCTGCAACCAAATGCTTGGGGTTCTAGGTCTGCACAAGTGCTCATCTTTATCTCTTCCCTGTTTTCTTTCTTCAATCCACACTTGCTCCTCTTTGATAGGCAACATTCTCTCCTCAGTTCTGGTTACAGTGGAGGATAGACGGAAACAGAGAGAATGGGACAATCTGCGTTCAGGTGTCACTTTCAACTTTCTCCTTCATCAATCTGATCAATTTTCAAGGTGTCGCCTACTTTCAGCTTGAGCAAAATTCTCAGGAGACTGGATTGATGCCCTGCCTGTGGCCAACATTGGAGGTCTACTCAGTCTAGACGAACTCCACATCTCCATCGCACTCAGAGTGAGAGCTGACATCTGTAGGGGACTAAGATGCCACTGTGGTAGTCCCTTCCACACAACAGGTCTTTAGGGTCTGTCTTGCCACCTAAATGCTGGGCACTTCACTTGTCACACCAAGCTAAACCTAATCATTAAGCAGGCCCTGGCTCGGATTAATATTCCCTCAGTTCTGGAGCTGTCAAGGTTATCCAGAAGTGATGGAAAGAGACCAGGTGGGTTAAAAGTAGGTGCCTCATTTGGGACACCATAGTCTGTGAGTCCTTTGCTCCCTCTTACATCCTGGATGCTGCAGTTAATGGGAGGGTTACTGCTTTCACAGCTGAATGGAAAAAACCCTGAAGCATTGAGACCTGACAGTGAACTACCTCATCCAACCTGTGGAGTTTGAGACATTTAGCGGGACTGGGCCACTGACCATGAAGTTCTTGTCAAGGTTGGTAGCTCGCCTCACCGAGCCATCAAGTGATGCCCATGAGGCAAGCTCTCTGGTAATTTTCTTTCATGCAAATAAATGTTTATGTTGATTTTAAAATTTGCCAGCAAAATCTTATAAAATGACAATGTTCTCAAAGATGTACATGTTTATATGTTATATATGAACATAAAAATTGTTACAAGCTAAAAAGAAATCCAATATAAATTTTATACAAAAATGGCAATTTCTATCTTTCTGTCTGTTACTATCTTGTTGCCTAAACCAGTAAACCAATCTTCACGAAACTTTGCCTACATGTTAAACTAACATCCAGTTCAATTATAGACTAACTGGATTTCAATAAAAATCTATAATGGGCCCCCTAGTAGAGTTAGGCTATTATATATAACTCCAAGCTAATTAAAATCATCATCAACTGGATACACTAAAAGTGAATATGGGTGAAAAGCAGATTTTAATAGGATGTAGAGCAGGAATATTTCAACGACAAATATTTTTCATTGGAAACAAGCAAAGACACACAACTGAATTGTGAAAAATATCACTTGCAATTTACAAAATCCTTTCAAGCTAATGAGAGCTTCTACATGGTCTATTAGAAATAGAAGAAAAACATCCCTCAAACCCAATCCTACCATCCTGAATAAGAACAAATGAGTTAATGTGGTTCTGAATACAGTATACCTGGAAAAATGATAGGATTGTCATAGCTGAAATATCTTTGATTATAGTTTTGTTTGATTAGAGATGACTAAGAGTTAATCAAGAGTTTATATAATGTAACTCCTACGAAACAGACTTCAATCAGAAACATCGAGGCAAGAGAACCTAATACCCAAACCTTTCTCTCAACACCAACAAATATAAAATCCTGTCCACATGCATCCCCCAGGTTGTGGAAATGGAAATTAATAAAGTATGAACACTAATTTGGAGATACAGCCTGTAATTCCACCTTTGCAGAAACCTCTGTATCCTTTTATTCTTTTACTTGTTTCAGTCATTTGACTGCAGCTATGCTGGAACACCACCTTAAAGGGTTGTAGTTGAAGAAATCTATCACAAGACTTATTCTTTGTAAGCTTAGTACTTATTCTATCAGTTTCTTTTGCTGAACCGCTAATTTACAGGGACATAAACACACCAGTATCAGTTGTCAAGCAATGGCCGGTGGGGGGTGGGGGGAGCTGACAAAAACACATATAAATATATATATAAACCAAGTTAAATAAGGCCGGTTAATGGGATTACCCTGAGTCTCACGTCCATAAAGTGCTTAGCTTTACAGCACATCAGCAGATCCCAAAACCTGTTGGTTTAATGCCTCTCTATGATGGGCTTCTTCCAGTTTCTGTCTACCAAATCCACTCACAAGGCTTTGGTCAGCCCAAGGCTATAGTAAAGGACATTTACTCAAGGTGCCACGTAGTGGGACTGAACCCAGAACCATGTGGCTGGGAAGCTAGCTTCTTACCACAGAGCCACGCCTGCACCTGTATATATTAATGATTTTAAAACCTAAAATCATGATTCATACATTTGTGTACAAAAAATTATTTTTTCTGAGAAATAATATATATGAGATAACACTTTATACATCCAGCTGCTCCCCTTACCATTTTTCTGTCTGTATTCTCTATAAATTTTTGTTACTTACAAGCTTTTCTTCTACAAACGTTTTCTAGTTTTTTTTTACATTGCTCTAACATTATTGCCAACAGCTACTTAATGCCTTCTCTACTCCCACACTTTGTTTTTAATTGCTTTCAATATGCTTGCTAACAACTAGCCATTCACTCCTCTACCACACCTTATTTGCATGTGTGTGCATGCGCACAGATGTATGTGTGTGATACCAATTCAGTTAACCTCATTTCTCAATGCTGTCAACAGTTTTGCCCTGTTTTTTTTTTTACTAAGTTTAATCATATATTGCTCCCTATCCTCAATACAGCTCACACTTTTCAAACTCACTCCTCTAACTCTTTCATTCTAGTATTTTCATTTTGTGTCCAAAGTAACAAGACCACTTTGGGCAGATGCAGCTCATTACTATTTTCCTTAGATTTTATTGCTGTGCTGTTTGGTGCCACTTTCCCATCTATCTTTCCTAACAATAGATTTTAAATACAAATGTGCACAGATGACTGGGAAAGGGTCATCACGTAGAAGTGAAAGTAATAGTGTCAAAACAAGTTCTAAAAGTGAGATTTTGTTGGATGTTCAACTTGATGTAACTCCTACTGCCCCATTTCTCATCATCTTGTGTGGCGAGTTAATTATTCTACTAAGACATTATTGCATTCTTATTTATTTCCTTATGCATTTCTCGGCAAGCATTTTTTTCATGTATACATACTGTATTGTGTATGTTTAAAAATTGTTATTTTCATACATAGAAGTAGTTGTATTCCTCTTATATCCAACCTCTAAAAAGTTGACACATAAATTTTTAGTTTCATTACTCTGCACAATCCTTGTAAATTACTGGACCTCATTTTAAAATTATCAACCGCTTAGTTTAATTCTCTATCTTGAGTAATTCTTATCCAGAAATTAGATTTCTTTATCAGATTTCTCATGCCCTTATAAAATTACAGAAACACAATCTCCATATGATCTATGTTAGCTCTTTTAATCCATCCCATCCTAAACAATCTCTACAATACTACACTTACATGTATCAAAGTTGAAAGAAATTTGATTTTAATATGACAAAGTTTTCTTTAAGAAGTTGGAACAGAGAGTGGAGAATGAGCTACTTGGCAATATATTTTGATATCTCACTGTGTGAGTTCAAATCCTATTGAGATTTGTAACAAGCAATAGAAGATAAAGTTAAGTTAGAACAGTAATGTGATGTATAGGAGATAGAAGTTATGTTACCAGTTTGACAAAATAGAATGACAATACCACATTGGCTTGGTTAGTATGTATGTAAGAAATATCAGAAGGCAATGTTTTTTGTTAATAAACATAACACTTTTATTCCTTGATGGTAGTTCACACATGTAATAGTAGAAAAATACACCCCTAGGTAATTAAAGGTTCAAGTTAAATAGCGTGTTGTGAGACAAAAGTTAATTTCTAATAACATACAAGTTAGTTTATTTTGTAACTTGAAGGTTTCAAGAATATACAACAAATCCAACAAGTGGCATGCAAAGCAAGTTAGAATCTCACCGAAAAATCAGAGACAACATCTTGTCAACTTGAAAGTCCAACAGCAACTGGATGTTTTCATCTCAGTCATCCAATGGCAACTGGTTTTTTGCCTTTGAAAAACATGTGCTTCACTGCTGGGTGGAAGTTGCCACATGTATTCTTCTGCAACCACCAGTAAATGGACAAAATGGGCATAGCACAAATGTGTTATGCCACCAGAACAAAATAGTGCTAACATGTCTCACTACAGATTTATCTATTTTACTCTCCATACAACTGAAGATTGATAAAATAAATTATCAGTTGTATAATAAATAATCAGTTGAATCAAGTACTCTCCTATTCCTTTTCAAAACTTTAAAGTTGGTCTAATAAATTATAATGATAAAATGTTAAAAAAAACAAGCCAGTTCAATTTTAAGAGATAGCTAAATTTTCAGTCACAGCTGGGTAGGTGTAACTAAAATTTAGTTGTCCTTGAACTCCTTCAATGTGTCTTACTTTTATTTAGTCTCTACATATAGCTTTGTATCTAATAAAATAAAGTCAATGTTTCAGGTGAAAATACAATAAAATATCTTGAGCAGTAATAGTGTGACAGTAGGCTATGAATTATTTATAAGGGAGGAGGGACTAAGCTAAGGAAAGTGAGACTAAATAAAATAGGAATTTGAACACAATCAAGCAAGAAGAAAGTAGACTACACAAAATCTCTTAACACAGCAAATCAACAACTAAAATTAATTTTTCAAAGGAAATATGCTAGCTATTCATTAGATTAAATTAAAAATCAAAAGAGTAAGTCACAACTAATTTATTACGTATGTTGCTCTGTCTCCTAACACAGAGAAAGAGAGAGAGTAAGCAAGATTATATTCTCTTATGACAATAAATTATAAATACCATCATGCAATTTATGTGAGAGAGAGGGAGGGAGACTGAGTGTGACCCTTCAATGCAAAAAATTATATACATATAATGGTTGTTGTGCAAATATGGTGTTTTCTCTCTTTCTTCCTACCTTTTCCAACAGCTTCATCAAAGATTTGTCCAGGTAGGTAATCAGCCATCTGCAAATACTGACAGCTTGTGAAGGTGACATATTGTTCACCATTTCCCAAAGCTGATATGAGCAACTGTGCTAATTTTAAGCTAAGAAAATATTTATGTTACTTTTATTGCTATTACTATTAAGAGTCTTCTTTAAATTCTAGGAAGTGTACATAATCTCTCTCTCTCTCTATTTGTCTCCATGCAAACATAGTTGGTGGCCCTCCATTCTCCCATCCCGAGCTTGACAAATTTGAGCAGTCATTACTCAAACTATCCTTATATTGCTTCTCAGCTTTCCCCTCCACTCTACTTGGCCATGGAGGTTCCCTGTCTAATACTATGAAGATAGCCTAATCCCCAGCTGTCTGCCATAGACAGTAAGGGCAAAATGCAACAATCTCAGGCAATTCCCATCTGCTTGGTAATCAAATACCTAACCCTAACCCTATGTTAGGGAGAGATGTGCTACCATGTTATTCTTGAAGCATGACTAGTCTAGAAATTCAGGTACTCCAAACAAACTTACCAGTTTACTATAACTCTCAAACCTTCAGCTACCACACTGTGCGCCCCCTTAACAGTATATTATACTGTGAGCAAGCAGCATTATGGAGAGACTTGACCCCACATCTGACTTGGAGGCTGGGCTGTACAGTAACTAAACTGGGAAAGCAGTAATTGTGAATAAACTTCTGCAAATGTGAGATGTGGACTCTGCAAGACACAGCAACAGCAATTCTGATTAAAAATTGATGCAATAAGACGAGATCTTTCAATGCTGCCAAACAATCTCTCTAATGGTAGCAGTATAATAAAATGTATCAAGTTCATGTTATAAAAACATTTGTGATAGGAAGGGTATCTAGTTGTCAAACAAACAAAAATAACATGCAAAAAACATGACAATCAAATCAATGAACAAACCTAATTCTGTATAAAAAAGCTTCCCATTCTATTGTTGTTCATAGCAGTGTGGTGACCAAATGGGAACATCTGGCCATGTGCATGAACCCTTTGGCCATTTACATCAACTCAACTCTTCTTTTCAGATGCAGAAAATAGGCATCAAACAACCCAAACACCACCAGAAATTCTCCTCTCCCTGTCAGGTGCAAAACTTCAAGGTTGCCACCATCAACTTTGGCACGATGAAAAGTAAGTCTGAAGAGGATATAGAGATGTTAAAATGGAGGCAAGTAGATAAGCTGGAGGAGAGCTCAGTCAGACTCCTCATGGGAAAATAACATAGGTGCAAATTCTTCCAGGTAATTTAGAGAAATGTAGACAGAGAAATGAATAAAGAAACTCAAATAGTCAGAATGTGATAGAATATTTACCATACAAGTCCATGTATAATACACATCTCAGTTGGTGTACTTAAGTTATCTTAAAAACATATAATTCTACATATAACATGCAGTGTTGCACAACTGCTAAAGAATTAGATAATCTATTATAGTCCAACATACTAATTTTTTAATATATTATTTTAAATAAAATATATGAAAGTATAATAAAAAAATTATTTGAAAAATGAAAAAGTTTTACTTTATTTCATAATAAAAATGCATTGGGAAAAATAGGTAGCAGCCTTGTACTATGTATTCTATGCACCCCTAGTTTTAATATTGATTTTGGTAGGGTAAAGTGTGTAATTAAACATAGAAAGTTTAGGCAAGTCAAAAGCAACATGACAGCAACAATAATCTTTGCATGTGTACTACAATTAGGACTGACAGATAAGTGAAAGGTTATTATTTGTATAGGGCCTTCTTGCAGACTATCTTCATAACTGATGATAACTTTAATGGACATGCTTAGCAACATCACAGTGGCTAATCTGACAGTCATGGAAGCTATGGTTATGGTATAACAAAATGAAGATAAATTAAGTCTCTTAAAGTTCTGTGAGCCAAATTACCTTATTTGCAGCATTAACTTAAAGGAAACAGCTAGGCACCCACTTTATCGCCTATCACTCAACTGAACACACACAAACAAGTCAGACTTCAGAAAGAACATAGGAAGTTGAAAGATTCCTTGGATAGAGATAGCTTCAAAGAAGTTCTAGATGATGTGCATATTGAGAAACAGGTGGAGATAGAAACCCATAACATAGAGACAACAGTCTCTATAAGACAACCTACTCTAAGTCACAGCCTATATCTGGTGGACAGAGCTAGGTTCTAACCAAGCAGAAGGGGATATGGGCATAGAATGATATGGTAGATAGTGTCATAAAAACTCAAAGACAAACCTGGAAAGAATGGAAAAGTGAAGTGCAAAGAGCAATACCAGGTAGCTAGAAGGAGAGCTAGATGTATTTATGTAGTCCAAGATATACAAAACAGATGGAATTGTCACAGCTGGAATGCCATTAACCATAAATCTGTTGAATCAGAGCTAACTTATAATTAAATAACAACTACAGAAGTAATTCTAGGCAAAAAGCAAAGCACTAGACTTAGCGTTAGCTCAAGGAGTAAAACTAAATGTATATGAATGGTTTGTGGAAGCCATTTACAGAGAAATTTAATACAGGCTGCCTGTATGCCTATGACCTATTTTTCTTAGCTGAATCTGTTAAAGAGTTAAAGAAGAAATTGTAAATGTGGAAGCAAGTTCTAGAATCAAGAGATCTTAAAGTAAACACAGTGAAAATGTTTAAAAGTTTTAGTTAACTAGAAAGAAGACAGAACTATACTGCAATCTATGAAGTGGCTATGCTTAACTGGCAAAAAGGAACAGAAAAGAATTCAATACTCTTGTTCACTCAATGTGGACAAGAGATGCAGAAGTATCAGAATGTATAGGAGTAAAGAGTAAGAGCAGCCATGAAATTAATTCTTAGGAAGGTTTAGGTTTCTTCGTAGTTAATGAGTTCTTTTACCTAGGTGACCTAAGCAGCACTGGAGGAAGGTGTTCTTAAAGTATAAAAACCAGAGAAAGGATGGAGTGGGAAAAGCTAAGCATGCAATCTCTGCTGTCAGTAAAGGGATTCTCTCTCCAAGTAAGGATCAGATACACTGATAATAGCAAAACATGACCACTGAATGCAGAGCATGTGAACAATGGGACACAAGTGAGCTGAGAAAAAAATCTGGATATAAAAGTAATCAGATATAGTGTTGTATGGATATAAACCAGATGTAAGCCAAGATGGATATGTGATGTGAATGTAGGATGATATCTGGATACAGAAGTGCCAAGTGATCTAAGTGGAAGGAACCTGCAAGTGCGAAAGACCAATGAAGACACAAGTGATGGAAGGTAATCTGAAGAAGCTGAACCTCATGAAAGAACTGTAACAAGTAGCAAGATGCTGTGTTGAAGAAAACATCCAACCCATGCAAGTATTGAAAAATGAATATAAAATGATGTGGATGAGAGAACAAGAAAAATAAACATGTATTTATGATGATTAACACTGTTAAATTACATCTACTTCAAATACAACATAACATTTCAGTAAAGTTCTGAACATCATTTACTAATGTTCCAAACTTAAATATAAATATATATTTAAGTTGTAAAATTTGAAAATGATAGATATTTTGATTATAATATTACATAGCATTAACTAAGTGAGAAAATGAAATCCAGTTTTATCCAGCAAAGCTTTCAAAAACTCAATATTTCATAGAAATACTTCAACATTTCTTTGATCAAGTGAGAATATAACAATTTTATTTATATTTCAGCAAATAGTTAATAACAGAGAAAACAAATTAGATTATCTCCACTCAAGAAAATGTACTTCACATGCATAAATATTAAGTTATTGAATTTTAGATGACACAGAAATCAATATATCTTTGCTAAAATGCACATGGGAAGATAAAATTCACAACTGCTGGGCTTCAGCTTTCTTGACAAGGTTTTTATGTGAGAAAATATTAAAAAATTTTTTTGTTTAATGGTCAATGTATTACTAATAATAATTTCAAATTTTGACACAAGGCCAGCAAGTAAGTGTGCAGGAGGGGACAAGTTGATTACATTGACCCCAGTACTCAACTGCTACTTATTTTATTGACCCCTAAAAGTCAACCTTGGCAGAATTCAAAATCAGAACATAAAGGCGGGCAAAATGCTGCTAATCATTTTGCCTGGCATGCTAACAATTCTTCCAGCTCACTGCCTAAAACGTTAATAATAACATGAGAAGAAAGTTAGTGCCTGAGGGATAAAACAAACTTCATAGCTTTTTAAACAGTCAAATACAATAAAAGGTCTACATCCACTTGATGTTAAGCAAGTTGCATTCTATCTAATATGCTTAACCAATCACCTACAGGTGTCTATAGCAAAAGGAGAAATCATCTACAGCCCATTATTTCATGATTGGACACACATGCCACAAAATTACAAATTGAGTGACTGCAATGCTCCAGCATGGTCATAACATTATTGTTTAAACAAAAATATTCAGGATATAATAAAAATCTGATCCAAGCATACAATAATGAAAAACACATTCAACCAATAGTAGTGATTTCTAATATTGTATAAAGCAAATTTTTGGTGGGAGAACATAATTGATTAAATGAACCTCAAGCAAAATGAATTTCAGCAAAATTTGAACTCAGAGTATAAAGAGTCATAAACTAAATACTGCAAGGTATGTTTTCAAGCAATCTACCTATTCTGTTAATTCTTTAAGAAATCAACTGTCATGGTTGTTGCAGTAATGACATTAAATATGCATTTTCTAGAGTGTTACATTACCTCAATAAACTTGACATGTCTCAACAAAAGATAGATTAATATATAAAACTGCTTTCTGCAGTTAAGGGTAATAAAATTATGAATGAATATATCTGATTTCTACAGTAAAAGGGTCATGCACTGCTTCTCTCTACAGGATTACAATGTCAGCATATAACAATATATTGATAATTTTAACAGTATCAGAAAGATAAAGGACTAAGTTAAGCCTGATGGGGTTTCTACTCACAATGTAAAAGCACATATCACAATATTGTAAAGCATTTCAACAAACGTACTACCTTATCTCCCATACACTACCAAAACAATTAACAATGATAATAATAGGTACATCATCAATGTTACTAAATTATCTTTTGAATAGACCTATCATTGAATTGAAAATGCTTTTAACTGTTGACCTAGTTTTTTACCCATAAAAAGCAAAAAGATTTATCCCTTCTCTCCCATTTTAAATTATTTGAAATCATGAGAATATTTTTTCATCTCTAATTTCACTTGAACTCCAGTTACAAAGCATCATATATATTCTAATGTGCTGTTTATCAGCCCTTCAATTTCAAGATGACAAGCAACTGATACAGGTTATAAATGCATTTATACAATTATTGATCAATAACTATCAAAATATAAACAAAATAAAAACAACAGCTTTGAAAATCATGAAATCTAATGGTCAATATAAGAATCAGCATTCGAGAGATGTATAGCAACATTATGCAGACAATATTTTAGTTTCACCATTGTCATAAAGCCAATCAGAAACTGGTAGTCTGTGAGCTAATCTTCGGTTGCTTAAACAGAAGTAAAACTGCTGTCTATCCCAACTCTCATAGTTGTCATAGGCAACCTTAGATAAGATCTCTCTCTCTCTCTCTCCCCCTTTCATTAGTAATTAAATTCTATCTTGGCTTAGCCTCTACAGAATAACTTTTGACAGTTTAAAAAACAAACATTATTTTTGTCTACCTTTACTTCTTTAGTAATCTGCTCATAAACATTTTGACCTTAAAGACAATAAAATATACTTTGATTATTGTGATAATTTAAGAACTACTATATTTACTTCATTTAAGTTATGTTACATTGCATGCCTGTATTCACAATCACATAGTGTGTAATTTTAATTGCATTATTCTACCAACAAGAAACAAAGCATTCTGTTTTCTAAATATATAGTTGATATACAGAAAATAAAAGGAAGAATTGTATATAATTTATCACTATACATAGCCTTGGGATCAATTCTATCAAGTTTCCACAGATGCCTTAGTTTCAAATTTATTCAATTTTCAATGTTTAATTTTAAATGGTTTCAAATTTAATATTGTAAGTCATTATCAACTTAAAATGTTCTTACACTGCAAGAATGGAATGAAAGTATTACAAAGTATTCTATAGAGGAATTACCACCTAAGGCTGGCATTCAAATATCACAATATGTGAGACTAGAATTAACATCCCCTGAAAAAAGATTATAAAGTGAAAATGATTTGTGCTGTTATATCACATTGACTGACCCTTCCTTTTACATTTCTCAGAGGAAATTCATGAATACTGACAATTACCATGAGTACAACTATTATAACATTGCAATCAGTTATAATTGCTCTTAAAAGTCACAAGATATTCCAAATTACAAACTGGTAGAATATTGGTATTTAGAGATTTGAAACTATTGACACATGAATATATATGTCAGTGCACCTGATGCTCATATCATAAGTGACATTTTTGAAACCCAAGATAAAAAATAACAACTTCTATTTTTATACTCAGTGCATGAAAATATTAGAAGAGAAATATATTAGTGAATAAATAATAATAATGTAATAGGGAACATTAGTACGACAAAAGACGTTGACTACTGTGTGAGGGATTGCAGTGATTGTGGAATAAGAGTTACAGGAAAGACAAGGGACACTATCTTCTATCTTACATTTCATCTAATTGAGGAGCAAAAAACTTATCCAAAATTGTTTGGTGTTTCTGGTGCATCATCTTTTTATACAGCTTAGTGTAGAAACTGAGCACATTGTTAACTCCTCTTGTAATTTTTATGCCACATTCATGATTAGGGTCATCAACAAAAACTTGCAGACCTTACTCTGTAAGTACCAACCCTTTAGCAATATTCTTTGCAGTCCATTTAAGTGGAGTTGGTAAAATTTCTGTATTTTCATTTGTATTCTCAGTTTACTTTTGTTCTAACAGCATCAACTCCTAATTAGATAAAGTTTCTCTGTAGAGAAATCATTCAACTACATCATCCTATATGACTTCTACAAATCATCAACTAATCATTCAAATACAGCATCCTATATGACTCCATTTGTAAGTGTCATATCTTTCCAATTTTGATGTAGATTTTCTATTTGTGAAAACACTGTAGTTATGGATGTAGTCTGGCCTTATATTTTCCCCAAGCACCATTCAAAGTTAAAGGTTTTATGTCATCCCATGATTCAGTATCCATTACGTTGAACTTTTTTCAAAAATCTCTAACTACTTCCATAAATTGTTTGAAAGTTCTTCACAGATGATATATGCCTTGAAGTTAGATATCACACCTTGATTCACTGGATAGAGTAAAGAAGTTGTAGTGTTAAAGATATATTCTACTCTCACATTATCAGAAAGCTCATTTAAGTTCACTGGCTGGTTTGGTGCACTGTCTAAAAGAAGCAATGCATTTGGAAATATTATGTCTAGCACTCACTTTTTGAAAAAAAATAAGGTCAAATATCTATGAAAAAATATCCAAGCAGGTAATGGAGTAAATTCTTGAGCACTTGATTTAATTTTCTCCCTATTGTCATGTAATTATCCCACCATAGATGTTGCAAGTATTAATGCTTTACCAATGAGGATGATTTTTTTTTCTTCTACTTCAAGCCCTTTTAAAACATCAAGTTTAATATCCAGTGTAATCCTTATACAATTCCTTTTTGCTCTACTACATTCAGTTCCACTTGATGGTTTCTTTCTAGATAAGTTGAATTGAAGGTAAATCCAACAGCAGTAGCAATCAATAACTACCCACAACAATTATGCAGTAAAAAATAGCACTAGGAAAGAACTGTTTTGTAATAGCAAAAGATTGTTGTCTTATTCCTATAGATGTAAGAATGGAAATGAGAAAATGAAAAGGAGTGAGGTAGGAGAAAATACTTTATGATTACTGGTTCATGGGCACTTCACCATTGTACCTCTAAATTGTACCATAAAAATGCACCCTCTACTCACACACGCACATGTACATACACAAATAGTTACGTTGACATACAACCCACATAGCTACAGACATGCTGATATTACTATTGTTGTTGCTAGTTGGTAGGTTAGTAGTGACACTTGGAGAGGTGTTAGTTGCATTGGTTTTGATGTTAGTGCTGGAGGTAATGATAATGGTGGGAATACAAATTGTCGGTAATTGTAGTGGTCATAATGTTCTTTTAATTTTATTGGTGTTGTTGTTTAGTCCCAAATCAATCCTCATTGGCCTAAGATCAAAGACACTTCATTCAACATTTAAAATACACTAGAGTACCACATTATCTCAAGTGATTATTTTAGATGCAGTTTCTTATCTTATTTATGCTCGTGTTGCTGTTGTTTTGCATAAAGGGATGTGGTGGACTGGTAATGGTAGTGGTTGTATTACGTTTTGTATTGATGTTGGCTGTGTGAGTATCAATGATTGGAAGTTGGGATGGTGAATGTTGAGACAGATTGACAGAAAGAGAGATAGATGCTCATTGTGGCCAAAGAAAATGTATATAAACAGATGCACAAATATTCATGGTGAAGAATTGCACCTCACACTCCATGTTTATAGTATCACACACACACACACACAGATATATAAATATATATAAATTCAAATTACGATGAACGTAGACAAACAAACGAAATTTGCTTTTAGAAGCGTTGAGATGTCTTAGAAAGTTTAAAGAAGTGATTCTAAATTCTCAAACACATGATAATGCTAATAATATAGCCTGAACAGGATAAACTACCCCTATTTTGCAGAAAAAAGTGTAGGCGGCCAGCCATATATATATATATATATATACAAACATGCATACATATGTTTGTGTTTGTGTGTGTGTGCACAAGCACATGCAAGTGTTTATATATGCTTTACTTTAAACAGAAAGTATGAGAAATTTTTCACAGCAAATATTTGTCTATGTTTTCTTGGATTGGAAACTATGTACGTATCATGATTATAGTTCTTCAAATTATTAACTAGTTTGATCTTAGCTAGAAAGTTGAGAAGCAGCTTTTTTGCTAAGAAAAATGTGTAACTTTTTAAAGTGACTATTATCACCAGTGAAAGAATGCGTGTATAGTTAAAAGTAACAACAAAAGGAATATCCAAGTACAAAAAGAGGGTAGGGTACACTTGTATTGGCAGAACCTGGGTCAGTAAGAGTCATCAGTGCTCCCTACAATAGATAGTCTGAGAGCAAACTTCTGATCCAAGAATTCAGAGTTAGATGAAGCTCATCAAAGATGTCCGACTGAAGTTCATAAGAGCAAGCAACCATAAGTGTGTGACATAAGACTACATGTGTCTGGTAAATACAGCTCTAAACAAATTCTATTAGTAGTTACTGGAAAAGGAGAAAGGAGGTTGAGTCCAGATGATAGGGAAGTTGACTGTTTACAAATATTTTTATGTATGAATTGCTGAAACAGTTGCAATGTCAAACAGGTTGCCTTTTTTGGAAATGAGTTCCACCATCATATGTTTCCATAGATTAAGATTGAAAAGCTGTAGGAAAAGAAAAAAATGAAGAATTCAGTGAAGTAGTTTCTGGGCATACAGTTTGAAGATAAAAGGAGTACTGTTAGTACATGGTACTACACTTGATGACTATATGTGGTGAGGGTGTGATGAAAATGGAATCTCCTAATATAATAATGAGCACAGTGTTTTTATATATTAGTCCAAAATCAGGAGGCAGTAGGAGAAAGAGTAGTATAAGTGAAGGGAGAGGAGAGAAAATAGTAATTCAGTGAAGGAGATGTAATGAGAGTAATAGCCCTGAGTGAGAGAAAGTAATAGCAATGAGAGAGAGGAAGTGGCAAAGAGCATGCCATGTATCTTCTATTTTTCTCCATCACAACATATGAATAAAAGGAAGGGTGATAGATGAATAATGAAGGAAGGGAGAAAAAATTCAGAACATGTCAACAAGCAGAATACCGCTAAGCATTTCATCCAGCATGCTAACAAATCTACCAGCTTACCACCTTAATAATAATAATGATTTCAAATTTTGTCACAAGGGCAGCTATTTTTTGTGGGGAGGGAACAAATCGGTTACATCAACTCCAGTACTCAACTGGTACTTAATTTATTGACTCTGAAAGGATGAAAGGCAAAGTCGACCTCAGCGGAATTTGAACTCAGAACATAAAGACAGACAGAATGCCACCAAGCATTTTACCTGGCATGCTATTGATTCAGGTAGCTTGCCGCCTTAATTATCATCATCATCGCGACGGCGACAACAACGATGACAACAACAAGGATGATGATGGCAATAGGAAATAGCTTTCCTTCTGTAATAGAACGAGAAATAAACAGCTCTTAGTAAGTTGCAAAGAGTTAAATCTAATATTTGTTTTCCTTGCTATTAAGTCTATCAACATACTGTCATTTAAAAGGAAATAAAATACTAAGAAGCTTATTTTCTCCATAAATAAATTACATTATTTGCATACAGTAAAACCAGTTTGACTATAAGTTTTAAATAGCCTCTTCAATGCTTGATATTAATGCTACTGTCTTGATTTTTAATGTTTACTATTAGCACTCATTGTCATATTTAAAAACTCAGGAAATTTGCAATAAATCTAAGAAATGTAGTGAACAGAATATGAACAATTAAGTTTATGGTTCCAATGTATCAACTATATGTAGGTTGAAGTGAAATTATTGTTAGTTTTTAATCCGCTCCAAGAAAAATAAGGATGTATAACTAACTGAAATAGATCCACAAAGACACTTAATCACCATAATTATTATTCATTCAGAAACATTTTAAAAATTAAATCCACTATTGAACTGCTTTAATTACTAATGCCATTTTGCATTAATGCATGTCTCAAAAGACATGCATTAATGTTTATGAATTTGTGTTGCGAGATTCCTGGTGTGAAGTTGTATGTTGAAACAGATATTGTTGTATTTGAGGATGGTCATTTTTGTTTTTTGCCAAATAAACACACACACTATATATTTGTTCTTCACTCATTTATTACTGTTCTTATTCTAACTCATGTACATTGAGAATGGAATAAGTAGAGCAAGAGCACACACAAAGACGGAAAGTGTCACTGAGAAGATCACAGATGTGTGACAAAAGATTTCAGGACAATGAACATGAGTTAGGAAAAGAACAGTAATAAACAAGTGAAGAACAAATATTGTATATACTTGACTATAAAACACCCTCGCTATAAGACGACACCCCCGACTTACAAGGTTCAAATCGGGAATTTTATGATTGACCTGACTATAAATCACAGTGACTTTTTTAATGTTGGAGAGCAAAGTTGAATTAGGAATCACGCTGGCAAAGTTGTTGTTTGGTAACCAAGTTTTCAGTAAGCTGAAGATGACTTACAATGACTGTTGTCCCATTAAGTCCATGCATTTTACAAACCGCTGTTTATAATGTAAAATTTTATCCTTGATAACACTAGTTGATTTGTTTATCATATTGAGACTTAATTGTCTTGATCCTTTCCCTTTACTTTTTGATTTATGCCTTTCATTATTAGGATACTTTTGCAGCAACTGGCACACAAAACCATGCAGTCATACGTACTATGATTGGAAAACAAATACAATAAACTGTTTTAAATTGTAAGGAACTGTATGAAACATTGTGACAAAAATCAGAAGAATAAATGAAGGAAGAATCAAGTTATACTAATCATCACTTTCACCAAATAACTGGTAAAACTCCCCAGTTGCGATGATCTCATCGTATATATCCTGATCTTGGTCTTCACTTGTCTTATCTTCATTAACTGATGAAGCACTGGGAATAACATTTCTAGTACAAATGAAGTCATTATATAGTTCATCATCTTCTGTACCATCCATGCAATTTGAGATCCCACGCTTCAAAAATGATTTCATCACAAGTTCACTTGGTATTTCAGTCCATTTCTTGGTCCGTCGTAGCACGGTATTTCATTCCATTTGGCATGCATGCTCACCATAAAAGGCTTGCTCACTGACATGTCGAGTGACTGAAGCACAGATGTATATCCACCTGGAATCACAGCTTGGTAGGTACAATGCTCCTTTAATCTATAATTCATGCTGTTGATCAGATGAGCCCTGAGCATGTCCCATAGAAGCGACTTTGAATTAAGCATAACCCCTGGGCGCTTGAACTACACATCGTTTAACCATTCGTCAATATGGTTTCATCCACCCCCACTTTCTCCAGAACATACACTACCATACCCTTTGGAAACTTCTCTTTCACCAAAGTCTTTCTTTTGAAAACAACAGCTGGGGTAAGTTTCATATTGTCAGCCATACAAGCCAAAATTGTAGTGAAGTGAGCCTTGTCGCTCCCCGTAGTTTTTACTGAAATTGTGTTTTTCCCTTTAATGTCAACTGTCAGAGTTCCAACCATATCGAGAAAAGGGGTGTCTAATCCATTTTACTGATTACTTCCAAGGCAAACTTGTGGCTCTTTCATAGATCTATTACATACCGATGGAAGGAATCAACTTTGCTCTCTCTACGTTGGCAAGTAATTTCTGTGCAATCTCAGCATAAGATTCTGGCATTTCATAAACCCTCAAATATATCATGTTGTTTAGTCATTTGGAGAGTCCACAATCTAATGATGTTTCTCGTGATGACAAGTCCATTTGTGCGTAGTTCAGTCACCCAGCCTCTCAAAATAGTTTCCAACTCTTCATTGGGACTCATTCCTATCCTAATTTTCTTTTACAATTTGATGTCAACAGATTTCATTTTCTCCTCTTTCAAACGCCAATCCCTGACCATTTTTTCTGAGACTCCAAATTCTCTTTCGGCAGCTTGATTCAAATGCGACTTCACATATTCAACAACTTTCAGCTTGAAAGTGATATCATACAAATTCCTCTTTCTCTTCGTGTTAACAAATAACATGGTGTCGAATTAACGAAAGACAAGTACGGTACAAAAACAAACAAGCATTAAACTCACTTTTTAAAATTAATTGTTTATTTCATACTAAATAAAATAAGTCAAGAAATATATAAAGAAATATCTAAAAATCGTTTTCCATGTATTTCTTGGCTTCAGAATTAGTGATTCAGGTTATTTTGGTTATTCCAAATGTCGGAACTTCAGACATGACTTGCACCTAGAAGATTTTTTATAGGAAGTGTTTATAAGTTGCACCACCAACTTTAGGTGAAAATTTCAGGGTAAAAAAGTGTGATTTATAACCGAGTATATATGGTATATAGTGCGTGTGTTTATTTTGGAAAAAACAAAAAAAAAAAATGTAGTTGTATGCTGTCAACTTAATGTGACAGTCCCATGAAGGGAATCATTAGAAGACTAATCTGAGAAACAAGTAAAATACAGCCTCAGAAAATTTGTTTATATACTAAACCTCTGCAATGGAAACTATATGAGAGTGGCTGTATGATTGGCTAAATATGTAACACTCATTAATGACTATGTGTTGCACCAATTATCTCTGGTTGTGTGGATAGCTTGACTTGGGTCATACTGTGAAAACTATAAAGAGATTTCATTAAGCTCAAATTGAATTAACAACAATTTTTAGAACTCTCATCTTTCAGAAGAATGAAATGTTCATGAGTTACATAAGACATTCATCCAAAAAACACTACCCAAAAAGAACTGATAGAGAACTGTATTTTATATATATATATATATATATATATATATATATAAAAGATAATATTGATTTCAAGTTTGGCACAAGGTCAGCAATTTCAGGGGAGAGAGTAAGTCAATTACATCAACCCCAGTGCTCAACTGTTACTTATTTTATCAATCCCGATAGAACGAAAAGCAAAGTCAACCCTGGCAGCATTTGAACTTAGAAAGTAAAGTCAGAAGAATAGTGCTAAGCATTTTGTTCAGCATGGTAACTATCTACCAGCTTGCCACTATTATATTAGATTATATTACATGTATATATAAAGATGCATATACATTCTCATACATATACATACATGTTTTATAATTGTGAGAAGAAATTGGAAGCCGTTTGTTAATCACCTGTTGCACATCTGTTTTTCTAGGTCTGTAGCAGACATTATGGGGAAATGGCCAAGGACAATGAAATCTAAAGTTAAAGGAAATAGACAATATGGCATTTCTTCAAAGAAGTATATTTTTTTCAAAATTCAGAATCTTACATTAAATTAATTTATAAGACACATACCAACTTAAAATATTCATGATTTATCATATAAAAAAAAGACAAATGTTTCATAATTGTTCGTAATAGCCAAGTTTAATAATGTTTTTCTTAGGCAGAAAGCCAATAACAGAATAAATAATTATTATCTCTATCATTGGCACAACGCCTTACACTTTTGCGTCGAAAGCATGACAACTTAATTGACACTAGTACTTAATCAACCTCAAAAGTAATGAAAGACGTTGACTCTAGCAAGACTTGAATAAGCAATGTAAACAAACGTTAATTAAATATCACAAAATATTTAGTTTGGTGCCAATTATTTCTTACATCATACAGGTTAGAAATGTTTTCATGTTAGGAATATAGTTGACTGAATTGACCCCAAATACATATTTTATTTTAAGTTTATCAGATCTGTTAGTATTTGGTGTATGATTGTATCAGTGTTGTATCCAAGTATCTGCAAGGTCAAGGATCCAATCACACGTCTAGACTTGACAATTGAAAGACAAGAGTTGAGATAATATTAATGATAATTATTCTTTCAGATCTAGTTGGTTTGGCTGCCGGCATCAATTTCTGTTCGAATTGATTTCATATTCAGTATAATGATACACTTTCATAGGCTAATGAATGACATGGAAATCATTTTCGCTATAAATAGTTATTAAATTTTGGGTAATTTTAGCCAATCATAAGCCACAGACACATTCATGCATGTTTCCATAGTAACAAGCCAAACATTAGAACTCTTTTGTCGATGTCATGTGCGTTGATGCTGTTCTGTTGCTTGTATCATTGTCGTGAGATGTGCTACAAATAACAGCTAAATAGGCCTTAAATCACGCCCCCGTATGGATTCCCATGTGTAGAGTACAAATTTGCGAAATTTTTCTGAAAATTTCAAATTTTAAAAAAGTCTTGAGGGGTTATATGTCGTACATTAAGCAGAATTTGATTTGTTTACAGTTAAAAACACGTGCTATTTTCAGGAAGTTGACAACACGTGCAGTTACACACAAAATGACAGCTTCCAAATCCCGTTTCCTCACTGGGTGAAAATGATCAAACTTGAAACCTCTATGACTTTATAAAAACATTTTTCTGGAAAAAATGAAATAACTCCAGCATTTCAGCTTGGAAAAAATATATTAATGTGCCAAATAAAAAAAATTTCGATAAACTTTAATTATTGAAATGCTGGCACCCAAACCAACTAGATCCATTTTTTCTACTATAAGCACAAGACCTGAAACGTTGGGAGATTTATTTTATTTTAGTTTATCGACCCCGAAAGGATGAAAGACTAAGTTGACCTCGGCGGCATCTGAACTTTGAACGCAAAGAACCAGAAGAAATATTGCGAAGCATTTTGTCCGGCATGGTAACAATAATAAAATTAATAATTATGATGATGATGATGGCGATTTCAGATATTGGTTCAAGGTTACAATTTTGAGAGGAGAGAGAAAGTCGGTTACTTCCACCGCAGTACTCGACTGGTATTGAAAGGAAGGTCTGGACTTGGAACTTAAGGTGTCGGAATAATTACCGCAAGGGCTTTGTTTTGTCTGACACTAACGTCACTGCTAATCCAATGATTTCTAATGTTATGATGCTAAACATTTCGAAGGAGATATTTAATCGCTACTTATTTTATCGGTTATAGAAGAGAAAACAAAATCGACCTTCGCGGAATTGTCAGACCGTCGGACCAAATGCTTTGCTATGGTGCCTTACGTTCTCAGTTCAAATCGCGCTGAGTTTAACGTTGCCTTTCATCCTCCTAAGTTCAATAAAATACAAAGGCCATTCAAATACTGGTGCCGATTTATATTCGTATAAAGTATCTACGTGTGAACGAAATTATATAATGAAAACTACGACATAATATTGCAATACCTTAGGCACAATAGAATAGTGTGTTTGCTTCCCCAAAACGGTTGTGGAGGAAAGCTAAATATTTTTATAGACTAAAAACTCAAAACAATATTAACTATTCACTGATAAATAAACAGTCTGTTCGAAAGAATACAGTAACAGTAATTTTGTTCATAACGAAATATTAAGTTACGTAATTCGCGCACACAGACACAAACACATTAGAGCAAAATTGTGAGATTATTTATGTATTTATTGTATAAAAATAACTGGCTTGATAAAATTTTAATTTTCATATATAACATATAAACATGTACATCTCTTAGAACACTGTCATTTTATAAGATTTTGCTGACAAATGTTTAAATTAACATAAACATTTACATGAAAGAAAATTACCGAACTTTCCTCTAATTCTTTCAAATCTTTCTAGCAAAACTGTATTGAAGCATTTGAGGGGATTTTTTTTATCACAGCAACTAGTCGCACACCACAAGGTTTAACGGAACCTACTGAAGCAAGCCAACGCACTCGCAGCATTACCACAGTCGATGGCTATATTAGATTTTATAAAACAGAACAATGTGACTGAAACAGCCAGAGCAATATTTAATGTCCGTTGGCATGACCTTGACAATGAAAGCAGGGTCATGGGCAAAAATATTTCACAATTAGAATTTCTCTAAGGACGCGTAATATTATTTTTTTTAAAATTAATAGAAACATTAAAAAAACTAGGTGCAATAAATAAATGCCAGCTTGGTTATTATTTTTATTCTTCAGTGAGGGCCATATTTGTGAGTTACCTTGATAGATAGCAAATAATATCCATGTTAACAGAATACTGCAAATGGTATAAACACATTTTTTTTGTAAGTAATGCAAGTGTGCTTTTTACCACTAGGTTTAGTGCCAACTATGTCTGACAACATACTACACAAAGAGATAACAATAAAGGTGTGTCGTCAAAGCAATGAACAGTTTGGATTATAGTGACAGTTAAGAGGGAAAATATGAAATGAAATTCCAGCTATAAGAATAAAAAAAGTGAAAAAGTGCTCAATAAGGTGTGTGTGTGTGCGCGCGCGTGTGAAGCTAACATCTTTTAGTATTTCACTGATACACTGGAAAAAACCGGAGAACCTGGGTCGCCCGGGGCGCCATGTGCTAAGGGGCACCATGGAGGGCGTGACAAAGACAAGGAAATTTCCACGACCGTCAGCTTGTACACGCCAAAGTTCAGCTTGTTTGGGATGCCAGCAACCCTAGGGCCGGCTGCGAAATTTTTTTCCCACGATAGTGTCGGACCCCAGTAATGAACTCATTTGCATACAACCAACCAGAGCAGACCACCTTTATCCTTTCTAGTCAGTACCGTGCATTCCTTACTGTTTCCCTCTCTACTAGCAGGCAGCAACTATCCGTCCTCTAACTACCTGTCGGGCAAAAGAATAAATATATGGAAATACTATTTCTTCCTTCTTGGTGTTGATGTTCACTGGTTACTCCGACGTTAGCACAATAATACACTTGCAAAAACTGAATTACTGGAGTTATTTCATTTATTCTAGAAAAATGTTTTTAAAAAGTTATTGAGGTTTAAAGTTTGATCATTTTCACCCAGTGAGGAAACAGGATTTGGAAGCTGTCATTTTGTACGTGACAAAATAGCACATGTTGTCAATATTTGTAAACAACACATGTTATGTCTCCGGTAATTTCCTTTCGTGTAAATAAATATTTATGCTAATTTAAAAGAGAAAAAACATGAATGTGTCTGTGGCTTTCCATTTACTAAAACTACCAAAATTTTCAAACTTTAATTACTACTAACTCTTTATTTATTGATTTATAGCGAAAATTACTTTCACTTCATTAATTAGCCTATAAAAGTATATTATTACACTGAATATGAAATCAATTCGAACAAAAAATTGACGCTGGCAACCAAACAGAAAAGATCCCCCCCCCCAAAAAAAAAAGTCACGAAAATGTGTGAGTACTAAATAATTTCGCTGAGTACTATTATATTATTAGTAGTAAATTATAGATCTATCTAAAATAACTAGCTAGATCCGTGAAAAAAATCACGGAAAATATAAGAAATGTAAGCATTTTCAGGATGTTGACGACAAAATGTGCAGTCACGCACAAAATGAGTTTCCAAATCCCGTTTCCTCACTGGGTGAAAATGATCAAACTTTAAACCTCAATAACTTTTTAAAAACATATTTCTAGAAAAAAAATTAAATAACTCCAGCAATTCAGTTTGGGCAAGTGTATTATTGTGCCAACGTGGGAGTAACCAGTGAACATCAAAGAATCAACACCAAGAAGGAAGAAATAGTATTTACATATATTTATTCTTTTGCCCGACAGGTAGTTAGAGGACGGATAGTTGTTGTCTGCTAGTAGAGAGGGAAAAAGTAAGGAATGCACGGTACTGACGAGAAAGGAAGAAAGGATAAAGGTGGTTCTGCTCTGATTGGTTGTATGCAAATGAGCTCATTACTGGGGTCCGGCACTATCGTGGGAAAAAAATCTCGCGGGCTGGCACTGTATACACACATATACATACAGACAGACAGGCAGACGGTGATATACACGAGCACACACGATCGTGGAAGTCAACTCGCAAATCAATACGACCACTTTGACATTGTATTTCTTAGAGCAGCAACACCTAAGGGCGTTGCCTTGCTGGTGACTGGCAGATCACGACTGCTCCTACCTAGGCTCCAACAACCATGTGTCCTCACGAGCGAGGTAAAACAGAAGTACATGTGTTACCCCAACTACTGGAGTGACAATGACCACTTCTGAATGATACATTATCAGTTTAATGTTTCTTAGTTCCTATGCATGAAGTTGACAAGAGCGAATGAAGCATACACATGACTACATTCACATATCAGAGATAACGGCTTTTCCTCTAAGTTGGGATGGCCTGAAACTAAACGATCCTGGTTTCACATTAGAGTATCCATCTCAAAGACAAATATTCTCGCAATAACTAACTTACTAAAGTGATTTTAACACATTCATTCCCTGTCTCGAGAACGAATTAACGAGTCTTGATTTTTATCTTGCTGGCTTACTCGTCCTCGTCAGGCCAATTTAGTCGGCGACGACCCAAGTCGTTACAGGTTGTATTAGGTTACATATTCCCAGAGACACTCAAAGCAACCTGATGCGCGCGTACACATCATACGTACATAAACACATATATGTGCAGAAAATGGAGAATACCCATTACTTCCTTCTGCTGCTACCCTTTTCGGCTACGGGGAATACGAATCTGCAAAAAAATTGGCAAAAATCGACATTTCTAAATTACACCCACCCCCATTTTAAAACTTTTTTCGGAATTTTTTTTTTCAAAATATGCGGAAAAATACGGAGATTATGATTCTGAAAAAAAATTTCCAAAAATCTTTATAAAATTTTTTTTTAAGAATTTTTTTTTTTTTTTTTCAAAATATGCGGAAAAATACGGACATTATGATTCGGACAAAAATTTCAAAACATTTCTGTACTTACGGTTATGGTTTTAGGGTTAGTGTTGGAGGAAAAAAAAAAAAAAATCAAAATTGAAGTTGGGGGGGGGGGGGGTTCACAATGCCGATTTTTGGCAATTTTCCCGAACCTCCGTATCCGAAAACGGGGATTTTTGGGAAAAAGAAAAAAACATTTTAACAAACAAATTTGGGAGAAAATTGAGGTGGAGGGGGGGGGGCGGAAATCTTTCCGTGATAAGTTCAAAAGAAGCTATGTTCGATCACTTAGAATAAAAGAAGTCAAAGATAAGTCTGAGGATGAATGAAAATAGCTTCCGACGAGCCATACGCGAAACAAAATATATATTTTGACGGACTAACGATTATAGATTAGATATTTTTACACACAGCGTAAGTCACTAATCATATGTAATGCATTTCTAATTTTTTTTCCCTACTGGTGGGAAAATGAGAAAATTAGTTGTGCACGCATGGCTAGTTTAGTCTGAACTTGTAACATCAATTAGGTTATTACGTTAACCATGGTTGCTTTGTTTTCTGTTTGCTTCAACAAATAATAGTGTTCAGTTGTCTATTTTTTGTAAGATGAAGAGAAATTCATTGAAGGCTTTCAGCAAGGAAACTGCTTCGGCTGATAAGAATTGTCTATGAATGGATTGAAGAATTCAAAATGTTCACACAAGTATCACAGAAACCTGAAAGACGTCAAGACAATATTGAACTCGACGTGATTTTGTTAAACAGACGGGTGACTTGATGAAATGAAAAATTATATAGAAATTAGCCATAGTTCTACCTCTGGAACCATCTACAACAGACTTAGTAAAGTTTGTTTAAAATAACTCACAGGACTGCACAAGTATATTGGAATCGGCCAATGATTTGAATTACTATGGAAACGGAAGGGAAAATCATAACAGGCAATGGAACCATAGATACAACACTATGATAATCACAAGTATATAAGAGTATGGAATAGGTGAAACATCTATAATCGCCCCTCGGGGGAAAAAAGTTCATAATTCAACCAACAGCAGGAAAAGTGACGCTGACTGACTAAAACGGAACTAGATAATAAACCGTATAAACATGCTCTGTGACAAGCTAACGCAGGCCATTCGAAACACACCACAGATTATTACTACCGAAGATTATTGTTGCTCACTCTGTTGAAATTCTCTAGAAAATGAAATCTGAAATAATGGAGCATCTTCCATATAGACTTGACCTTGCGTCTTCGGTTCACTCAAAGACACCCGAAGATGCCATTAATTTGGTATAGACAATGTGAAGGCAGTGATCGCTCAGTTTTGAAGTACATTTTTGTTCTTAGGACATGCATAAAAAAAACCTGTGCTACGACGGACCAAGTGTGCTTAGAAGGCACGGTAACAAGGTTAAAAAATTTGTTTGTACTGTTTTCTGTAATAAATTTATGAAAAATAATGAAAAAAGATCACTGAACTACCCAAGTGGCAACATTTGGAACAGAAAATTTAGGCAGCAAATATTATCAATATATTAACAACAGCACAGCTAAAACAATTTTATTCTTAACGTAACTTCATTAAGACTTCATAATTTATATGCCACATCGGGCTTCACAGTTTGTGAATGAAGTTACGTCTGAGAAACTTCGGATCACAAGCTAATATTAGCCAACGATGTCATCTCTTAACTAGATTTCTGACCTCAATTTTTAAAATAGGTTATGGACCATAGATTATTTATGAAGTATCTCTTAAGAGCTGTACGTGTGTATATTCGTGTGTACATGCAATGGTGAAGAATGTGCTACATTCATCTATATTCAATAAATTTCACCTACATTGAGGTCAAGCTACTTATTTTATATTATATCACAAGTGAACAATAGCCATTACTGATTACGAGTTCCCGATGGACCCATAACTGATTCATCATACTTCTGACGACGAAAATGACAAGGGACTGTCTATAACTCGGTACAGAACAAATGTATCAAGAACACTTCCTTCAAAGTGAACAAGTTTTTCGGTTTTCTCGCTGACACATACACATGTACATACACACACACACGTATATATATGTGCGTACATATGTACGTAAGTGATTTTTCAGTTTCTTATTTCTTTATTGTCCACAAGGGGCTAAACATAGAAGGGACAAACAAGGATAGACTACAAAGGGATTAAGTCGATTACATCGACCCTAGTGCATAGCTGGTACTTAATTTATCGACCTCGAAAGGATGAAAGGCAAAGTCGACCTCGGCGGAATTTGAACTCAGAACGTAATGGCAGACGAAATACCGCTAAGCATTTCGTCCAGCGTGCTAACGTTTCTGCCAGCTCGCCGCCTTTTGATTTTTCAGTTTCTGTCAACCAAATTCCACACACAAAAATTTAGAGGAAGGCATTAGTACTTGACTGCGAAGCGAACTTCTCAACCACGCATCCATTTCCGTGGACGTGCACATATAATCGACTGTAACATTGACTTCTGGACAAGGTATACATATTATACTTGTTTCGTTTGCTATACTGAAAAATAAAAACCACTTAGACTTTTTATTGTTTAGCTGTGACCATCTGTCACTTTACGATGAATAGTTTACTCATAACCACATCAAACGGCCTTCTTTTCTACAATAGTGGAGGAAATTTGGTTACTATTTCTAGCAACGTCTACAAAAACGTTTCGTATATGATTGAGATACGGAAACTTGTTATTTAGCACTAAACTGATCGCGCAAACTAATGATCAAAAGCTTTTCAGTTACGACTATCACATCTTTTAGAGAAATCTAAGGCTATAAAATACCCAACTTACCTCTCCCTATTTAAGACGATAGAGTGTAACTTGAAGATATTTTGGTTGCTGTTATTTCTAGCACGTTGCGCGACAACGTAGAAGCTCTCTTATTGATTCGAAATGCAAGACTTCAAGGAAGCGAACAATAGTATTTAAAAGTGCATATTAACATGTTGCCTTTTTCTGCAGTGACATGTAAATTGTTCCTCGTAAAGTGACGGACAGTCGCAGCTAAACAGTAAAATAGTCTAAGTGGTTCTTATTTTTCAGTATATGAAAGACTACAGGTGAGTAATCCGAACCAAAATATCCTAAATATTCCTCTCAATACACTGACAACATTCAACGGAATATATTGCAGCAGCACGTGTCTAGGTGATATAATTCTGACTGCAACATCCAGCATGTGATTAAACTAGCACTGTATACGGGTGTGTTTGTGCAGTGTATGTATGGTATATAATTGAAAATTCCATAAATGTGTGCGCGTGCGCGTGATTTCCTGGCGGAGTTGTATGGTGCAGTGCAGATGTCACGTATTTATAAATTACAAGTTTTAGGATGACTGACTGGAATTAAGGTTGTTGATACTTGTGTAATCTGTATGAAAGTAAATGAGTGAGACTAAAATTCAAACCACACCTTTGATAACATTTCCTTCTGTCAATAACATACTGTGAAGGAGAAGTCTAACTCAGGGAGTTAACACAGGCACATATACAAAACCTATGTAAATAAAGCGAAAATATGCATAAGGATTCCTGTCACTACCGCCTTTACATCGTTTAGTTTGTTTTTTTCCCCTCACTCTAAATGTTTCTCCCCTTCCATCAACAATCGTTATTTCTACCCTTTCTTTCTCTTTATCACATTTCATCTTTCTCTGAGGAAGGGTTCTTCTGGAAATGTTAAACTTTTTACTTCCTCGTGACATGAAATTTATTCCACTTTATTCCACTTTTTTAAAAATTATTATTTATGTTCTGAGTCCAAATCTCACCGAGGTCATCTTTGCCTTTCAACCCTCCGAGGTCATCTTTGCCTTTCAACCTGTCCTTTAAAAATTGATGGCCTCACTATTATCTAACACTCATCAGGGAAATGGAAGGCGTCCATAAAGGAACGGTATTCTCCTCCTTTCAGCTCACGCTCTTTCCCAACCTCAACCGCAAAGACTAGCGATTCCCTGGTTCCTAAAACTCAATTTCTATCGCTGTTCACTATAAACAAATCGCTCGACAATTACGGTGTAGTTGTATTGATCACAATCATGCAGTCACTCGCCAAACGAAACAAATTAACCGTGACACAATGGTTTTGCTACAGACCTATATAGTGACCCACGTGCAACAAGGTCAAATTTTAGTCAATGTTTTTTGTTTTGTTTTTTCCTGGACGAAGAAGGAACAAGTATTTTTCAGTAATTTTTGATTACATAAATAGAACTTAAGTTGTTACATCGTCTTTTTCCTTGGAAAGCTTTAGTACCATACAAATCAACCTAAACTTTTTTTTTCGTACAGAATTCTCATTTAAGTTAGTCTTAACTTAAAAATAACAAGTCACATTTAAGCTGAACGGGAAATCAATTTGTTGCATCTAATTTTCTACCAGCTGCCCGTACCACATGCGCTATGTTTTGTTGCCTTTTGTTTTTCTGTTTATCTCAGCAACATAATGCACTCTCACTACATATGACACTAAAAGGAAGCTTTAATTAATGCACGTTATTTTTACAATATTCTTTTCTACTCTAGGTACAAGGCCCGAAATTTTGGGGGAGGGGGATAGTCGATTAGGTCGATCCAGTACGCAACTGGTACTTAATTTATCGACCCCGAAAGGATGAAAGGCAAAGTCGACATCGGTGGACTTTGCCTTTCATCCTTTCGGGGTCGATAAATTAAGTACCAGCTGAGTACTGGGGTCGATGTAATCGACTTGTCCCTTCCAACAAAATTTCAGGCCTTGTGCCTATAGTAGAAAGGAGTTATTCCTACAATATTGAATTATATACACAGCATATGCATAAGAATTTTTACAAGACATTTATACAAACCTTTCTTTTATTAACGTTGCAATTGAAACTTGTGATATTTCTCAGTATACTTTGCTGTCTAATTCAAACTTGTACTTCACCTACGTTTGAAATAATGAGCTATATCTACAAGTTAATAACCACTAGGCCGAAAGAAGTCTTTATTTCTGATGGTAGTTAGGAAATTAAAGGGCTATTATAATTAATATATTGTTGTTATCTTTGGTATCCTATCTTTTCTATATTGCAGTTATAGAGTTATCAGCCATTCAATATCAATAACATTATAGTATAAATCACTTTCATTTTATTCTGAAATACATTATTACGGCTGATTTCCGCAACTTATTGGAATTTTCATTGATATTTCGGCGTGACGAAATAACTTCACCCAAAGAATAACCATAGTGTTATGTTCGAAAGAGTTGAAGATTGTGCTTCATGCTAGTAACTGAATGATAGTTAAGGTCTATTAAAGCATCGTTTTTCATAGGGTAAGACCTGCGAGGATTGAAAATTAGACAAATGGCCGTATTTAATCAAACATTAAAATACTTTAAAACTTTAAACTTGTCCAACAACACGGCGAAGAATTATATGGAATGCAATTTTAACTCGTCTTCCCATTAATAAATACATTCTAGTATAGATGGGAAGGGCAAAAAATTTCACTTTTGTGTGTGTGTGTGTGTGTGTGTGTGGTGAGAGAAACTAGGACTTGTCAGTTTGATAACCACTGTATAAAAGGACATTGTAGAGAAAACTATGATACGAAAATATTTCTAAAATGTTTAAATTACAGAGTACAGACCATACTTATTTGAGAAAAGAAGCCATAAGAATCAGAGCTATTTTAGAGGGAAAGCAATCCAATTTTGCAACATTTAATATCACCAGATAATGTCCATTCTATGAATAATAAATAGGTGTATGCATGAGTGTTTGTACGTATGTATATATAATAAAAAAAAAAATCCGCGAGGTTTTAAAAAAGTCTCAAAGGTTTCAAGCCTTTGATGTGACTACTAAGACTTCTTGACAGTCATAAAATCTTTGGATTTGACAATGCACACGAATAAATAAATCAATGAAGAAATAAATAAAGGGCTTTCATGATCTGCATTTCCCGTTCGCATTTAGCGTTGCAATGTAAATAGCAGACAAACCTTATAAATAGAGGACGCTAGATATAGTAACAAACTATTTTGAGGCCCAAATACAATTAGATTGAACATATAAGGCATTCAAATCAATGCAATTAAGTATAGAAACGAATTACAGACATGTAATTCTGATACCCAAGCTTTGTTTTTGAGAGAAGGGGGGGGGGGGGAATAGAAAAAACGAATTGTGGCATTTGTTAGATCTCAATAAAGAAGTCATGGAATACTGAAAATGTTTTACAGAAAAATTAAAGCAAAATTATTAAAATATCCTTGTAAGGAAATAAGTGGCACATTATGGTTTTCGTCGACATACATCTTATGTGTGAAAGTTATGGGGTTTCATTCCTTTCTCAAAACACATCAACGATGTCAGTGGGGCAATTAATTAACACTTGTGAATTGACTGAAATAAAGCAATGTCAACTTTCTTATGAATGTCATTTGAAACTGACGGGTAAGCCTTCGCATGGTCCTCCCCTCAAACCACACTCTGCTGTCTTAAACACATTGCATAACATATATAATCTAAAATTACATTATCGTTGAAAAAAAAACCCCGGATAGTTATAATTGAAATGGCTTTCTTCAAAGGAGAGTTAAGTGCTGAACTGGAGCTATATAACAAGAATCTCTTCCATGCATCTTAAAAGACGATTTCGTTCGCCTCTGTGTGTGTATACGTGCGTACGTGTGTGTGTGCGTGAGTTCGTAAGTCTGTATATGTATGTATGTATGTCCGCGCGCGCGTGTGTGCGTGTGCGTGCGCGCTCTCGATCGAAGCTTAACTGAGACATGGAGCTAAACAACATTGATTTATTGTGCCTTGGCACAACGCCTGTCCGCGAGAGGGGTGTAGTCGATAATTTTCCTTAGAGTATGACTGGTATTCATGTTACTGATTTCTAATCCATGCTGAAAACGGTTAGACACCGGCTTAGATTACTGCAAAGCATCCAACAACTTAAGTTTCTGTCTCGTCCATTACACAACGCTAGCAATTAGACATGCACGTCGCTAAATATTTAAAACCATGCACCGAAATAAAAGAGCAATAATGATCCTTTCTATTATAGGCACAAGGCCTGAAATTTGGTGGAGGGGAATAGTCGATTAGATCGACCCTCAGTACTCAACTGGTACTTAATTTATCGCCCCCGAAGGGATGAAAGGTAAAGTCGACCTCGGCGGAATAAAAGAGTAGTAATGGCAGTTCAATGAAAGAGTCTATACTACATTATCGCTGGCCTAGCTAGAAACTGTAGCCAAATCACTCTCATTCACATTTAATGGCATATCTGCTCGATCAGATTAACTTCGAGTTAAACAATAAGAAGCAATAATAACGATTACTACAAGTACACGACGCCCCCTTTTTTTTTCTTTAAGAGGAGATTGTATGTATAATCGATACAACCTACATGTTTATTACAGAAATTTATTTTATCGATCCTGGAGATATTAAAATCAAAGTCCCAACACATTTCTCTCTAAAACAGAAGCATCTTTATATTCTATATATTATGAGAAAGAAAAACGGTTTTATTTTGATTAGGTAGAATTACAAATTTTGTAGAGGAATAAGCGTGTATGCATAGAGATAGAGAGAGAGAGGTAGATAGATAGAGAGATAGATAGATAGATAGATAGATAGAGAGATAGATAGATGAGAGAGAGGGAGATTTATTTACACATACATATTGTATATATGTAAGTACATATATACGTACGTATGTACGTATGCTTGTGTGCATGCAAACATGCATAGAAGTATATTAATGATATTTATTTTATCGAAACCCTAAGAAGAAAGCGAAGTCGATCCCAAGACAATTTTCATCGATTCGCACCCACAGACACTGAAATTGATCATTCAGAGCAATGTTGTAGGTTATATAGATGGCAAATATGATAAATAAATAAAAATAATTATAAGTGTTGTTAATTGTAAACTTACATTGTAAACAATACTCAGCATGTTCACTGCCGTCTAAAGCGACCAGGATTCTTCTTGCTGACATTTTGCTAGTAAGAACGTGTTTTATGCCCTCGGAAGTTTTCCTCCCTCTCTCTTTAATATGATTTTTTTCCCCCTCCGAGAATGACAAAATTCCTTTAGTGACACCTGACAGACGGAGATTTGTTTGTTTTTTAGTGTACCGTATTCGCGTTGCTTTCGTCCTCTTCCTAGGCTGAGCAGATGAGTGTGTCTACGTGACGTTCGCTCTATAACGTCATCTCTGACTTGAAGCATTATAGCGGTGGCGTCGAAAGACTGTGGCAAAAGTGGGGGAAGCATTTGTGGCTAACAGTGGTGGTGGCGACGGAGAAGGGGTAATATGTAGCATTAGATTGTGGAGACGGTGCTGGTGGGGCGGGCAGCGGTGGATCAGATGGTGGGATTGTCTCGGGGGTGGTTTGTGATTAAGTAGAGCAGAAGGGGTTGGGTCAGAAGTGGTACTCAAAAGGTGACTTCTGTAAGTATGCATAGTGGCGATACGATTGTATAAAAGGGAAAGGAATATAGCATTGAGAATAAAAGAAGTAGGTAGGTGAAACAGAGAGATGAGTAGAGTATGGTATTCAATCAAAACGCAGTATTTCAAGAGGGTGGGAAAGTTTCTTCTTCAATTCCCATGATCGTCTGTATATTTACAATTTATTGATTAAAAAAAATAATAAATAAATAACTCGAGTATATTCTTCGTTCTAACTAGAGAAAGCTTGCCAGATCTTCCTGATTCGCACCACTGATGTTTTCATACACCCAGCTCTCGACACTCGCTCAACCTTTTCTTTCTGCATCCATCCTGACACTTTCTGACGAAATACGTTCGCAAATCAGCTTGTTTGGCTTCTCAATTTTCATATTATACGTATTTACATGGAATAAAATTAAAAAGAAAACTCCATTTTATACTTAAGACACCAACTGTTGCAAACTTGGGACAAGATGTAATTTTACTCAGACTAACGCATTTCTCTACCTCAATCTTTCTATTCTGTATTGATTAACTGGAAGCCAGAATCGGAATTCTGCAGAAATTCAGTTCAGTTCGCTTTTGCATTTACGGAAACGACGGTTTCGAACAGCGTTTAAAGAAGAAAAAAAAATCAATATAGATTTTAGCCTCTTTCGTGTTCTCTTTTACTCTTTCTTTCTCTAATTTCCCATTCCTCTTTCTACAGTGTTCTCTCTTATCTTCCCTCTTTCTCTGATTCTCCTCATACTTTCCCTTTCTCATTAACAATTTTTCTGTTACAGTATCATTGGCTACTAAACTTAAAGGAGAGTAAACTTACTGATGTAGATTGATTGATAATTGGTGCAGAGAACCGCAAATTTCAATTGTTTATAGCTTTAGAAATCAATAAAGCTTGACACGGTCGATAGATCTACTGATGATAACAAAACATGTAATACAATCCGATATTCCTTCCTTGATTTGACCTAATTGTCACTATTAGGAATTGAAAGTCGTGAAAGGACCAGGTAACAGGAAAGTTACCTCATCTCTTTACCAGCTTTTATATTTATAAAAGAATTAAAATTATAACAATCATTGTCTATCATGCAATGTTATAGTAATATATTCTTTGATGGATAATTATCCCAAAACACCTTGCTCACAAAACTCACAATTGCAGCCTTTCTTTGAGCATCTTAGAATCAAGGAGAAATTTGAGCTCAGTACCTTAAGTGAAGGCACTTGGCTTAGTGGTTAGGGTATTCGGCTCATGATTGTAAGGTTGTAAGTTCAAGTCCTAGTCGTGCATTGTCCTTGAGCAAAACACTTTATTTCACATTGCTTCAGTCCACTCAGCTGGCAAAAATGAGTAGTACCTATATTTCAAAGGTCCAGCCTTGTCGCATTCTGTGATACACTGAATCTTGAGAACTATGTTAAGAGTACACATACATGTGTCTGTAGAGTACTCAGCCACTTGCATGTTATTTTCATGAGCAGGTTGTTCCATTGATTGGATCAACTGGAACCCTCATTGTCATAACCAATGGAGTGCCAGATGCCTTAAGTCAACAAAAATGCTCAATTCTAGAGTCTCATTAGTCATTAGACCTAGGTGGAGTGGGCCAGAATCAAGATATGAACAATTGAGCCTTTGGTTTCTATTTGGCACCCTATCAATTAATCCTGTCTGGCTTTCTTAAAGAACTAGGCTTTAAAACAATGTCGTATTTTGTATTTCATTGTTAATACGTTAGCATATTCAGTCAACTTCTACACATTGTATCTACCTGGTCTGTGACAGCATTGTTATTGTAATATCATTGAAGCAGTGCTTTGCATCTGGTCAGAATGATTTCTGATGACTCAGTTCAATGTTGTGAACAATTTCAAGGGTTACTACTTAGATTATGTTAGTGAACCACAATAGTTACTTATAGAAGAGTGAAGTTTCAAATTTGTTTCTCTTGCTGCTGTGTATTGCTAACTATTATAAACAAAAACTGGTGATGAGCATTTGCAACTCTAATAATCAACAAGCAACTCTAATGGAATCTAAGCTAAAACAGGCACTCCATTACTTACAACGATGAGGGTTTCAGTTGATCCAATCAATGGAACAGCCTGCAAGTGAAATTAACGTGCAAATGACTGAGCATTTCACAGACACACAGACCCTTAATTTAGTTCTCAGGGAGATTCAGTGTAGCACAGAATGTGACATGGCTGGCCCTTTAAAATACAGGGACTACTCGTTTTTGCCAGCTAAGTGAACTGGAGCAACATGAAATAAAGTGTCTTGCTCAGGGATGCAAAGCACCACCAGGAATTGAACTCATGACCTTATGCTCCTGAGCCGAATACCCTAACCACTAAGCTATGTACCTTCACCTAATGGAATCTAATAAACACTTATATCTTGATAATACTGAAGAAGCAGAAATATGGTTAATGCTGTTTAACTCAAAACTGATGATTGATGATACTGACTGAATAGATTAAACCAAAATTACTTGCACAATATGGCATCAATCGAGAACAATGGATTTGACAGAATCACTAGAGTATCACACAAAAATATCCTGTTGTAATTCTTCTTACTCTTTACATTCAATGTTCAAATCCTACCAAGATCAATTTTGTCTTTCATCCTTTCAGCATAGATAAAATAAAGTACTAGTCAAAGATTGGAGTTGATAATATTGACAAAACTCCTTTCTTCAAAACTACTGACATTGTGTCTAAATTAGAAACAATTGGCATTTATGCAATCATCAAACTGAAAAATATCTAATATCCTTCAATGATTCAAGATTAGTGTTCTATTAAAAAAGAAGAAAAAACTAAAGATAGACATCTCAGGCAGGTTTGAATCTGGGGGTAAAAGCAAGAACCAGCTAATAATTTCATACTAAGGCTTGGTGCAATTTTCTAAGTGAACATAAGGGCTGCATGTGATGAATAATTTTGATTATTTTAACTGTCTAAGTATTAGTAAATATTATTTGGTCATGTATGTCAGAAAGCAATGCTTTTGTATGTCAGAAAGCAATGCATTTGTAAAGAACATTGTGTCAAACTGACCTGAGTCAAACTATAATCCACTAACAGCATGAACATAACTAATGGTTTTACCAAGCATGTAAAAGATTTTGAAATCATTTTGTAATAATTCAAAGATCTACCTGGCAATCTGCTGAGAAACTTGCCTGGAAACATCTAGATCCTTTGAAAAAAAAATGAATTGCAACAGCCAGTGGTTCTCAATAGGGTCCACACTGCCTCTACAGGATATACAGAGCAAAATTATATATTAAAAATTTATTTCAGGAGACCATCACTAAGTAAAAGAATTATAGAGAAAAGAGAATTATTTTGAAAACCAAGATTCATGTGTGAAAATTGCTTTAATGTGGAATGAAGCCAAGCTATTTTGATTGCTTTTTCATCACCCTGTTTTGTAGAGAAAGATTTTAGTATAGTAACTCAGAATTTTGACAAAGAATACAAACTGAGTAGAAATAATGGGGTATAGAGCTTAATAAGAGAGATTTAGTAGTGAAATGCTAAACTGGTTGAGAACTACAGAGTAGAATGATGATCAAATATCTCACACATACAACAATGAATGGATCTTAAAATGCCTGACACATCCACATACTAGGGTGTGGGTAGCTGGATCATAAAACCGGTTGCCATGAACATTTGGTGTTTCTGACAGGAGCAGAGTGCAGCAAAACACTGAAATCATAAAATTCATCACATTGGCAGCATTAGCAAGGTGTTTAAGGAAAATTAATTCCATTATGTAGATGAAAGCATATTTAATTATTAAAAAAAAACTAGAAATAAATGCAGGTGTTATTAAAAAAAATAACTTCAGTGAGTGGCTAATATTTTTTTGTTTGCATATAAATTTCTTAAAACTTCAGAAAGGCTGCACTTTACTGATAAGCTCCTGAACAAGGCAAAATGCATCTGAATATGTTTTCCATACTTATCAATTAAATATAAGTCATCCATTAATATAGTTTTCTTATATATATATAAACTTCTTAATGTTTTTACTATTAAATATACCTTCACCTACATAACTGTCTGTAGGAAAATGATATCACTAGTTTATTCTGTGGGTATTCTCATTACACTGATGTTGTTATGGATAATCAGCTTATCTGTTGGTGTATAAAGATAGAGAAACAGGAGTTTCAAGATCATGTATATAGAGACAAGATTTACTTCTGTCTATAACATAGTGCTTATACTCTGTAGTTCAATAAAATATCATAGCAATATATACAAATTGGTCTATCTAATTTAGTCAAATTCTTAGTAATAGTGAGCTGTGTAAACAATGTCCTTCTGAACAGTTCAAGAGACTCTTCAGCCACTGATGAAATCCTAACAGATCTAACAAATATTTTAGCTAATCCCACTGTTTCTGTCTACAGAAACATGGTATAAACAGATGAAGTGTTTATGTCTGTCTATTACATAGTAATAGTCTCATCTAGACTTCCAAGACAAGCCATTATCAATATTATACAATGATATGTCTATGTTAATGTCCCCATTTTGGTTGTTTTAACTACAATACTTCAGTCTTAGGTCTTCATCAAATATCTGTCACATTCAGTAATGTTCTCAGAATTTTAAACCAAACCCTTTATTAAATACATAGAGTAGGGCGTTCTCAATCCATCGTCTATACCACAGATATTCTCCTATCAGTTATGCTCCTACATGCAATGTCAGTTGTTCATTCTGCTTGAACCAGAGTGTTTTATTATTTGACTGACCCAAGAATTGAACACATACTTTCCAACTAAATTACTACTCTTAACACTTGGCACTTAATCAGTGCTTATATTCACTATTTCATTGTTCCATAAACAAGTTATGACTAGGTAGAACATCATTCAACTGTCTGATTCATCATTAAGAAAACCATACAAAATATAGGCATAAACAGGTCTCACTCATTTTACTGAAGTGCATTTTTTATGCAGTATTAATCTGCTGATACAACTTTATGGAGTCTGCTTTCTATAAAAAATGCAATTCAATACATCAACAGAAGTTATGGTTTAGTATGAATGGGCCTTAAGACATAATGCTTATTTGCCTGTGTATTAGGCTCTCCTTCAGTTTCCCCTTGCAGACAAATAAGAAACTGTCCTACATAACATTTGTATGTGTATTTTCAATGCTTTCAAATGCATTATATTACTGATACAGCAGAAGAAAACACATAAATTAGCTTCAACATTTTCTGTAAATTTACAAGAGAAACAGCTGCAGTGCATTAGAAAACAGAGGCATTGTTTGAAGGAAATGGCTCACATATTACATATCCTATGAATTCTGAAACCAGGAATCATGCCAAGAGACCAATCCAATCCTCTGTTATTTTACTTTGTAGTAGTTGAGGTTTGTGTTAACGTTCTTGGTTTCTTTGTTAGTATCAGTTCCAATCGATTCATGTATGAATTGACCCAAGCAAGTACATTTGTTTTTCTTCCTTTGATCTGTATGGATCTTGAATATATTTCACTATTAGTATTATATTTCATACATAATCCTAATATATAATTTCTGTTAATTTCCTTATGATATTCATTTAATAATAATTAAGCTAAGAAAAAACTGTAACTTCATGGATTTTCGGGTTTTTATGAGTTCATTGCCACTTCTTGTCTAGTTTTCATAATTTCTACTTCAACTTTATATGTGTGTGTGTGTGTGTGTGTGTGTGTGTGTAGCACCATTTGAGCGTGATAGTTACCAGCATCGCCTTACTGGCACTTGTGCCAGTGGCACGTTAGAAAATCATTCGAGCAAGATCATTGCCAGTGCCGCTGGACTGGTTCCTGTGCAGGTGGCACATAAAAAACACCATTTTGAGCGTGGCCATTGCCATATATATATATATATATATATATATATATATATATATATATATATATATATATAAAATTAACAGAATGAGATAAAAATCCAAGGCTGTGAAAGATTTCAGAACATTTATAAAGAGAAGGTCTTACAGCTGTTTCCGGGATATTTTATATATCCCTTCATCGGAAACAGTGCAAGAAAATGGTTAAGCAATAGTTATTCTAGAGAAGATATGAAATAGAGAGTGAAGTGGAGGAATGAAAACAGACGTGAGATATGCAGGGATATTGTATCTGCAGTTCCATTATTTAAGTAGAATGGTATACATATAAGTTTGTATGCATATATTTATGTGTATGTGGCTTTGTGTTAGTCCCCCAACCATCACTTGACAACTGACGTTGGTGTGTTTATGTCTCCATAAATTAGTGGTTCAGCAAAAAGGATTGATTGAATAAGCACTAAGCTTACAAAGAATAAGTCCGGGGGTAGATTTCAGCAACTAAAAACCCTTAAATGCAGTGCTCCAAAATGGCCACAGTCAAATGACTGAAACAAGTAACAGAATATAAATATAATTACATATATATATATATGGACTCTTAGATGATACAAACCTCAATAAGGGGCAGTTGCCTAGAACAATGGAAAATCACGAATTGTGGAGAAACTTTGTAATCTTCAACCATGGTCACAATGAAAATTCACTATAACAAATAGGTTTAGTAAGTTGAACAACTAGAATACACATTATCAAAATCTACTGGGATTCATACTGTCCAACAAATCCATGTATGGATTGATCCCCCACCCCACAGCAAGAGCACTCATTTTTGTTCCTTTGATTTATGGTATTGATTTTAAAATCAATAATTCTTCAGGGTATCTGTGAGTCATTGCCTTTACCCTTTGCCAATAAACACTTAATTTTCATAATTCCTGCTTTCAGTATAAAAATAAAGAGTGTGTGTGTGTGTGTGTGTGTGTGTGTGTGTGTGTGTGCGTGTGCGTGTGCGTGTGCGTGCGTACAGAACACAGGAATGGCTTGAATGGTTAAAAAGTATGCTTAGCAATTCACACAAATAAAAAAAAATATTACACACACACACACACACACATGTATGTGTATACAGATGGATAGATGATGTATATGTATGTATATCTTTAGAACTTTTCATACAGGCTAAGAAATTATAAACATTGGTTTTGTTTGAAATAAGTACAATGGTCCAAATTTATATTTGGAGTGATTTGATATTTTGACATTCATGCTTTTATTAAAAGCATTAACAATGTGAGCTGATGTCAAATAACCACAAACCTTTTATTGTCTCAGCTTGCCAGAAGCTTATCTCTTTCACTATTATATTTTCATTAGTTTGAAATACTGTCCTTATAGATCCTTTATTATCATGTACTTTTTTCTTACTTCAATTCCACTGATGGTCAAGCAGAACATGTCATTTATTAACTTATTAATTATTAACATATGTTATTTGTTAACTTGTTGAATATTTCATGTTAACCCTGAATCAAAACATGCTATGTATAACCCAATTGTTAATTGCTTGTATTAATGTGCTGTTAGAGCCAATTTTATTGATCTAAATGAAATAAAAATGCCATGCAGACCTTTTCACAGATTCAACAGCAGAAAAATAACATACCGCACCATGTCCACACCAACATGTTGCAACTAGTCTATATCTGGTTATAAATCTGAAGAACTAGCTTTAATTGAATTTATTTCACTGATAGTATCATATTCTACACTTATTGTTGAACATTTTGATCAAATATTAATAACAAGAGGCCATTTTTTATATCATGTCATTATTGTTTTTATGCTATTACCACAAGCACAAGTGTGGCAGTGTTGTAAGACGTTTGCTTCCCAACCACATGATTGTAGGTTCAGTCCCACTGCATGGCCCTTGGGCAAGTGACTCCTTCTGTAGTCCTGGGTCAACCAAGGGTTTAGTGGATCTGATAGATGGAAACTGGAAGAAGCAAGAAGCCCACCATATATGTGTGTGCGTGTAAGTCAACACTATACCTGATATCCCTCCACCTCAATACACATGCACATCATGACTCACACACTGTTCACTTTTGTGACATTTGTACATAATTCTATGTACTGTACATGCACCTTTGATGAGTTGTAGTGCACCCTAGCACTATACACAATAATTACATTATTATTATTATTATTATTATTATTATTATTATTATTATTATTATTATTATTATTATTATTATTATTATTATTATTATTATTATTATTATTATTATTATTGCCGTTGCCAGTACCGCCTGACTGGCTCCTGTAGGATTTTCGAGCGAGATCGTTGCCAGTGCCCCTGGACTGGCTTGTGCGGGTGGCACATAAAAGACACCATTTCGAGCGTGGCCGTTTTCGTGCGGGTGACACGTAAAAGCACCCACTACACTCTCTGAGTGGTTGGCGTTAGGAAGGGCATCCAGCTGTAGAAACTCTGCCAAATCAGACTGGAGCCTGGTGTTGCCATCCGGTTTCACCAGTCCTCAGTCAAATCGTCCAACCCATGCTAGCATGGAAAGCGGACGTTAAACGATGATGATGATGATGATGATTATTATTATTATTATTATTATTATTATTATTATTGAGTGAGAGAGCACTGAATGCCATCAAAGTGACACTGGGGTAAAATATACGAAGCCCATTATACCCATCATGACTACCCGTCTGATAAGGGTACACTAGGCACATGCATCACAACCATATGTGCGCGACATGGTGATCTCATATTAAGATAAACAGCGCATGACCACGCAGGTGGAGCCCAGTTAGAATTTTGTTCAGGTCGAGTAGCCCATCCTACTCAAAAGATCCTGAATAAGGTTTGTTTAAGGATGCTGAGCAAAACACCAATGTTTCCAAAGGTGAATTATCCAAACCCAAAGAATTCCTCTCAGCACATGGCTTTGATGCTCCTCGACTACTTCTGCTCATGATCAGAAATGCACATATCATCAACCATTAAGGGACATGCTCATCCAGTTAAGGTCAAACAACTGACAAGTAAATCTGTGGTATTAAGCAGAATATTTGCTGTAGCCCATCTTTTATACCAAGACAAAACAATGTACATGATAACACTTCCAATTAATTAAGATCAGAAGCCATGAGAGCCACTGCCTGGTACTGCATCCGGGCATTTATCATCATTATTATTATTATTATTATTACTACTACTACTGCTACTGCTACTACAAAAGAGTCCACTGTATACATATTACTTTCTGGGTCTGAAGAAAAGAGTATTCTCCATGGCATTTACAGTCCCTCCAAGACCAATGAGATTGATGCCATTAACATTCCTCTTGAACCTTTGTTAAATGAACACCTGCAGAAAAATATGGGCAGGGAGGGAATTCCAAAGAGTTGGTGTTCTGAGAAGGGTTCCAGTTGATCTGATCAACAGAACAGCCTGCTTGAGAAATTAACGTGCATATGGCTGAGCACTCCACAGACACATGTGCCCTTAATGTAGTTCTCAGGGATATTCAGCGTGACACAATGTGACAAGGCAAGCCCTTTGAAATACAGGTATTACTCATTTTTACCAGCTGAATGAACAGAAGCAATGAGAAATAAAGTGTCTTGCTCAAGGACACATGTCACTGTAAATTGAACTCATGACCTTATGATTTTGAGCCAAATACCCTAAGCACTAAGCCACGTGTCTTCACTCAGAGAAGGAAGGAATGGGAATAGAGATTAGTGTAAGCTTGACAAGTTGGACACAACAAGAATGATGATAAAAGGAGAAACATGTAGAACAGAGATGCTTAAATGAAGGTGTCATGAGTGCAGCTAGCTCCAAAGAGTAGAAACCATTATAGTACTGGTAGAAAATGCAAAGAGAGGAGACAGCATGCTGCTGTACAGACAGACATTGTAGACTGATCTATAGAATCATTCACAGAAATGCTGTAATCTCTGGCAGCAGCACTGTTTGAGATACAAGAGTGATGTTCCATTGTGAGCCTCATTTGAACTTTCTGGAATATTTACTATTGTTAAGAGTTTCTAGCTGTGAAGAGAAAAACCAATCATTGGAATGCAGTTCTAGCAATGTTAAGGATGTGCTTTCACCAGGAGAAATTCTCAGTAATAGGGAGACCCAATAGTTGGAGCAATTCTGAGGGCTCTAGATGAGTGCTATGAATGATTAGGGGGTGATGGTGATGATATTTTATTGATATGAGTAACGTTTATGTTTTCTTGCTGTTGAAAGAGTCAAGATTGGCAGAGTATCTCCATTAGAGGATGCTGTTCATGGAGCTGACAGGGGTTTAGTGTGTAGTCATTGGATTGTGAGTGGACGACGCACAACAGGAAGATGTTAGGAAGGAATGAAGAGTAATGGGTGTTTTGGAATGGGGTAGCAAGTATGTCATCTTTGATGTGTAGAAAAGATGAGGGTAGGGAACCTCACTGAACCCTGGGATACACCAGTCTTCACAGAATGAGTGAAAGAATTCTGTTGACGCCCTATCCCTTCATCCTGCGAACCCTCCATCACCTCCAGCTAGATCCCACCACCCTATTTTCCCAAACCCACCCTTGTCCTTCTTCAAATGTATCCGTAACCTACACAATCTACTGGTCCATAGCTCCTTTCCTCCATTTCCATTCCAACCCAACGTGGATCATTCCCTTGCTCCAGACCCTGTTGCCATACCTGCCCTTTCATCACCAACACCACCTCCCTCACTGGATTCAACCAGCACACCCTCTATGTTAGGAACTTCTTCTCTCACACTTCTTCAAACCTCATTTACTGCAATAAACTTTACATTAGTCAGACGGGCTGCCAGCTAGCTGACCAGTTCACCAAACACCTATGAGATGTTTTTCTACATAATAATACCCCGGTACCTGTTGCTTTTGCTTGGCTGACCACTCCACCTCAAACCTCACCATCTTTGCCCTTGCCCTACACCATGGATCCATGAACTCTAGACTCCGCCTGAAACAGTGTTACATTTTCACTCTACATACTCAAACTCCTTTTGGATTCTTCCCCACACCCTTTTTTAAAAATACATTTTACTCTATCCTATTCTTTATTTGTTTATTTCATTAGTTTAATTTTTTTTTTATAATTTTTATAATTTTCATTTATTTCTGTGACTTATTTTCTCTCTAACTGATTTTCTTTTTTTATTTATTTCTGTTACTGATTTGTTCACACAATCTTTATTATTACTAATTTTTATATTCATTATTTATTTGTATTTTGTATAGGAATATAAACAATAAAAAATAACACACACACACACACACACACACACACACACACACACACACACACACACACACACACACACACACAATACCCACATCCTTGGCTACATTAATGCAGCCATACATATTCCACCTCACCCCTCTCTTCCTCTCATGCATGTGCACACATGCACGCACACCCTCTCACACACACGCACGCACACCCACACCCACACACATGAATGCACACACACACACACACACACATAATTACACTTCCACACACACTCACACAGACACATACATCCCCACAAGCACACTCGTACACACACATATACATATATACAGAGAGAGAGTGACAGAATGACATACAGAGACACACACAAGCACCCATACACATGTGCACACATATACACATTCCCACTCCATCCACGCACACACTTTTTCCCTGTTTTTTCTGTTTTTTTTTTAATTAATTATATATATGTATGTATGTATGTATGTATGTATGTATGTATATACGTGCAGGGATGGCTGTGGTAAGAAGTTTGCTTCCCAACCTCATGGTTTCAGGTTCAGTCCCACTGTGTGGCACCGTGGGCAAATAAATGTTTTCTACTATAGCCTCAGACCAACCAAAGCCTTGGGAGTGCATTTGTTAGACAGAAGATATGTAGTGAATAACTTCCTAGATTCTTAGACAAGATTAAAAAAACTAGCTTAGATTTTTCTGCCGGTTTGTTTCTCATTCTTGGCTTTTGCACTAAGAAATTTATGAGTGTCAATTGTTAACCTGTAACCTTTCAAGTCAAACTGAGGTCAATGCAGATAGAAGAAAGAAAATTCTTTATTTAGCTAAACCTAATTTAGTTAGAAAAAAAATTATAAATATAGAACCCAAATTCAGTTCTACTGCCTTTTACTTGGCCCCAGACCAAAGGAGCACTTCACATATGGTCTGTCATCATGCGACTATACAACTTTCACCCTCTCTACTTGTCATAAATTCTCTTACTCCTCTCTCTCTCTTTTCCATCTGCTCTTCTAGCAGTTAACAAAGTTAACTGCTAGAAGAGCAGATGGAAGTTAACTATCTACAGAATGGTAATAAGGAAAATAAAAAGTCATTTCAACTAATAATATTTTTCTTCCTCTCATTTATTTGCTACATATAAATCATTACAATTTTGGTACATATTATCATTATACTTGGTGACTCCCAATTTAAGAACTACATGCCTTTTCAACCAATTGCTGCATAAAATGTTACATGTATATCCACCACAACCACCACCACCCTCCTCCTTTAACAACCATTTTCCATGCTAACATGGGTTGGACAGTTTGGCCAGAGTTGGAAAGCAGGAGAGCTGCACCAAGTTCCAGTCTGATTTGTCTTGATTTCTACAACTGGATGCCCTTCCTAATGCCAACCACTTTACAGAGTGTGTTTGGTGCCCTTATTGTGACACTGGCACAAACGATTTTTTTTGTGGCACCATCACAGGTGCTTTTTACGTGGCACTGGCACAGGGTTCTTGCAGTCTAATCCTCTTCATCAGGGGGAACAGCATTAACACTTCTGTTGTGGAGGACGGGTCTTCTTATATATATATGAAAGACAGGTTTCCACCTTGTTTCTATCTTCCCAAATTCATTCTCAAAGTATTTGGAAGACACAATGGAACACACTTGCCAAAGGTGTCACATGGTGGAACTGAACCTGAAACCATGTGGTTGAAAACTGAGCTATATTTCTTTCTGTCCTGTATTTGTTTTTATCCTTTTAAACTGTCCACCAGCATGAGAGTTGGAAGGGTTGGGGAATCAATATTTCACCAATATTTTAGCAGGAGCTTGGTATTGTCAGTTTGAGAATTGTGTGTTAGGAAACTGACTACTACTTCCCACATACACCAGGGTGCATAAAACACTTGGCCACAATTCAAGTCTTTAAAAGAAAGAATTTAGTAAGGAAAATGAAGAAAAAGGAGGTAGAAATAATAAGAAAAATAAAGGGGATGGAGTAAAGACAGAAAAAAAAAAAGGGGAAAATCAGAGTGAAAGAAAAAGTAAGAACAAATCAAAAACAATAAATTTTAAGAGCAAGATGAGTTTTCTTTTTTTTTTAACGAAATATGTATTTGTAGCATTTGTCTCTCAGAGAAAATACTAAAGAAATAAAGCAAAACTGTTGATCTTCATCAGTAGGTCAAAATGAAAATAAATGTTGGTTAGTACACTGACAGTTTATATAAATAAATGTTTCATATATATAGTGTACCCCCCACTTATTCGCAGGTCGGCATTCGCAGTTCTGGTTATTCGCAGAACTAATAATTTTTCATTGAAACCACCGGATATTCGCGGAATTGTAAGTATTGTCTGTGATTTTTTATGGCTATTTTCATGGTAATATATATTTTTTCACACTTTTTAAGGCTACATTATTAATAACAATATACCGTATTTGCCAGCTTATTGGACACCTCTTTGCATCACGTCACATGATTGTTTTAGATACACGTACGCTGTATCTCGTATCTTTTTTTCCTTCTTTCAATCAAAGCTTGCTAATTTGTACAGCAACATCTATCTATATTTTACACACGCTCTCCACCTCTCTTGCTGTATTTGTCTCTCACCAACAACCTCCGAATGTAGTGACAGTATATATATATATATATATATATATATATATATATATATATCTACTTTATTAATAAAGCTGCAAAGGCATCACAAAAACTGTTACTCAGACTTTCACATTCCCATTCATCAGATAATTTTGGTTGGTCAGACAGTTTTTCAACCAAAACTGTCCAACAAAAGGGAACATTTCTGTAATGTCTTTGCAGCTTCATTAATAAAGCATTTTACTCTACCTCCAGTATTCGAGTATTATTTTTTTCACCTTGTTTCACATTTATGTGCCTACTCTGGTGTGTATATATATATATATATATATATATATATATATATACACACAGTGTATTGCACCTGTATTACTTGACAGATCAAAGATATATACAATACGAGACTGAACGTTATTTTACATCAGCGCTTTTTTTAAATCATCGCTACATTTCTTTGTAGGCCTAGTACTTATTCTATCGGTCTCTTATGTTGAACCGCTAAGTTACGGGGATGTAAACACACCAACATCAGTTGTCAAGCGATGATGGGGGGGACAAACACAAACATACACACACACACACACACATATATATATACGACGGGCTTCTTTCAGTTTCAATCTACCAACTCCACTCACAAGGCTTTGGTCGGCCCAAGGCTATAGTAGAAGACATTTGCCCAAGGTGCCACGTAGTGGGACTGAACCCAGAACTATGTCGTTGGTAAGCAAACTACTTACCACATAGCTACTCCTGTGTTATATTTTGACATTTATAGGCATTTTTATGGATCACGTCCAATATTCGCTGCTTCTCACTATTTGCGGGTGCTCTAGGGACGTAAACCCCATGAATACTGGGGTCTACTGTATCTCCAATTATACTAGTTAGTGTAAGAGAAAGAAAAAACGATATGAGAATGGAAACAAGGAAAAAGGATTTTTGCTACATCATCTCTCAACACAGAGACAAAATAAATTTTCTAAGTATTCTTTTACTCTTTTACTTGTTTCAGTCATTTGACAGCGGCCATGCTGGAGCACCGCCTTTAGTCGAGCAAATCGACCCAAGGACTTATTATTTATAAACCTAGTACTTATTCTATCGGTCTCGTTTGCCGAACCGATAAGTTACGGGAACGTAAACACACCGGCATCGGTTGTCAAGTGATGTTGGAGGGACAAAGACAGACACACAAACACACACACTCATATATATATATATACATATATACGACGGGCTTCTTTTCAGTTTCCGCCTACCAAATCCACTCACAAGGCTTTGGTCGGCCCAAGGCCATAGTAGAAGACACTTGCCAAAGGTGCCATGCAGTGGAACTGAGCCTGGAACCATGTAGTTGGCAAGCAAGCTACTTACCACACAGCCATTCCTGCACCTATGATCATAAATGATCGTGAATCTAAAAAATTATTTGTAACAGCTGCTAACAGACTAATAAAACAAACATTAAAATATTATCAGCTTCGGTCTTATCTCAAAATAATTTAATTTTCTCAATTTTATCCCAGTTACTTCAAATTAGAAGCAGCGTTTTCATGCTAAGGGACATAACTGTAAAATGCGTTTATTCTTAGTTACCTCCCCTGGAACATTATTTCAGTTCAACACGTGTGAAAATTATTGAAGTAGTCTGGCTTTCTTTTTTCTTTGTCATTTAAATTTCCACATCAAAACGTATAGTTCCGATGAAAGATTTCTGTTTGAAATTTGTTTATATATAAATACTGTGTCATTCTCTCTTAAGATTAACAAAATATTTAAAGGAGAAAAGAAATGGAAAATTGTAATATTCAAGTTCAAGCTTTATGCGTAAATGATTAATAATTCTATTTTCCTGCTGCAACAAATGTGTGTAATATATTATACTTTATATTGTGTAGATATTTTTTTGTATAATATATTGTTCAAAGATTCTTTTATCATTGATTCGTCCCTTGCTGGGAAGGCTTCGATAATGTACTTACAAGTGGACTAAGCTATCTCCGAAGTTGTCTCCCATTTTCTCTGAAAATTTTGTTTTTATAAGGCTTAAAGTTTTTGAGGGCGAGCGCTTTGTCGATTACATTGATTCCAGTGCTCAACTGGTACTTATTTTATCGAACCCGAAACAATGAAAGGCAAAGTCAACCTCGGCTGCATTCGATCTCCTTCCAGAAAAAAAAATTAATGATTTCATTATCAATACTAATCAAAACTCATTGCTGACTTGATTATTACATGCCTTAATAATAAATTACACTACCTTATATGGAAATAATCAGTGTTACATTTATAATTAATCAATATTCAAATAGCACATAAGACGGTGAGCTGGTAGAATCGTTAGAATGCTGGACAAAATGCGTAGTGACATTTCATCTGTTTTTAGTTTCTGAGTTCAAATTCCACTGGGGTTGACTTTGCTTTTCATCCTTTTCAGGGTTGATAAAATCGAATACTTGGGTCGATGTAATCAATTTACCCTCTCCCCGAAACTGCTGGCTTTGTGCCAAAACTGGAAACCCTTATTTTAAAAGCATTATTGCTATTGATAAAATATCAGGTTGAGTAAAAAGTAAGCAACGTTTTGAAACATGAGGAATTTGTACTGGATTTTTTTAAAACATTTTTTTGCAATTGTTTGATAATACAGACATAGACTTGCCTAAATGCATCAATAAATTAACATTGATATTTTTTCCACCGTTCTTACAATCATCTGTGTGTCTTCATGATGTATGAAGATTTTTCAGACGGAACAACGTCTGAAGAGGAATTGATGAGGAATCTGGATGCAATAGACCGAGAAATGGAAAGGAGTGCAGGAGGAAGTTTTGCAGCTGTGGTCAGAGGACACAGTGAAGAGCTGAGCACAGAGAGGCTCAAGAGAGACAAGTTTAAAGACATGTTATGCAGGGAGGGACAGGAAGTCATTGTGTCCCCTCCCAGCAACGTTATAAAGTGAAACAACAGAAAGAACTGTAATATACAGAACGTTTAATCCAAAGGTAAAGAAAGTGGAGATGGCAGCAACACTACAGATCGAGAAGGCATTGCAACCAGTCTGGCAAGAGGATTAAGGTTTGCCATGGTGGAGGTGCAGTTTCATACTGCAGCGAAAGCCAGGCTACACGCAATAATTCCACTGAGAACGGATGAGGTGGTGCTTCTACCCAGCTACCTTACAAGATGTACTTCCAGGGTGAGGGTGAAAGACATCCCTCCAGAAGTAGATGTGGCCTGGCTGAGGGCAGCGATTCTGCTGGGTCTGGAGGATGAAACAGTGGTCTTCCAGGCTGCAAAAACAGAACCAAGAAACTGGCAGGAGCAACGCCTGGATATGGTTATCCTGGCTACCTAGAAATAACCATGGAAACAATTAAGATAGGTGAAGAGATAGTACTTAGTGTGATAGTGGAGGGCAGGAAGCCCTGTTGTTTCAAGTGTGGTCAAAAAAAGCCACATAAGACTGAACTGTCCCCCATTGCCCACAACGGCACCAATGAGTGCCAGAAAAGAAAATATACCTCTGCCTCCAATGGTGACAAGTTCTGTGGGAGTTGACAAGGAGGAGTTGAGCAACAGAAAACTTGGCTATGTAGAAAATGAAGGAGAGTATATTTTAGATTAAAAAAGAACTTTGTTTATCTTAATTTTGAAAAATAAAGGGAATATAAGAAAAACTGCATTATTTATGGGATGACCCAATATATTCTCAACATCACCTGTCATATGACAGATACCACTCTACATGCCTCATATATTTTTCCAAATGCATATTTAGATGTGTAGCCGAATGGTTAGAGTGCTGGGCTCATGATCATAGGATTATGGGTTTCAGTTCCTGGAGAGGACACCATGCTGTGTCCTTGAACAAAGCATGTCATTTTATGATATTGTAGTCTACTCAGCTGAAAATATGTACCAGCCAAGTGCTCTCAACTTCTAGCTGTCATATCCTCATTTTATTCCACAGAGATAATGGTGGGAAGACTGAGAGGGTGTCTGCTTGTAATTACATAGGTACCTAAAACCTGAAAACAGGTACATAGGTACCTGAAGGCATGATACATGCTACCAAGTCATATTTGCTTACAAGTGACAGCTAAGCTTTCATCCTTTAGCATCCACAGTATTCTTTCAAAAGTAATACTTATTTATTCACATTATTTTGAATTAAACATGCATTATTTTGTAACTTATATTATTGAAGAGGGAACGACAGAATCATCTGTATAGGAATATATGTGGTTCAAGGTAACACCAACTATATCATGTGAGAGAGAGGTGGCAAAAAGAGAATGGAAAGAGAAATAAAGAAAGAACAAACAGCAAAAAGGAAAGAAGAAAAGGAGAAAGAACAAAAAAAAAATTAAAGAAAGTAACCTGGTAACTGTAAAACACTATTCAGTATTTTTGTGCAGCGATGACACTGCTCTCCAGTTTCAAATATCTAGAACAAAATCAAAAAGGTCAAATTATCTGTAGGAAACCTGTACTCTGTAGAAGGCAGGTTGTGTATACCGATCGACACCTGTGAAATCAAAAGAAAGTTTAATGACTGATATTTCATTGTGACGTGTGACACTGATACTAAGATATTGGTGTCATAATCTCTCAAAATCTAGGTTCTGGCATGGGAGGTGTTGGTTGTCCCTTTAGTAAAGGACATTATGTTAAGGCAAATGACCTCTACAGTCATTATTATTTTAACCTTTTAGTGTTTACACTGACCGTATCTGGCCAATGTAAATGCTACCTGTTTTATGTTCAAACTAGCCAGATCTAGCCTCTCACACTTATCTAAAATGTCAATCTAAAAATATACAATCACATCATCAAAATCTCAAAGCTATGAGATAATACATGGTTAATTCAGTACAATGCGAATAAATAAGGATCATATTTGAAAGAATAACGTGAATACTAAAAGGTTAACTTTGAGTAAACCTATGAGCAAGCAAATTCCCACCATAGCCATCTCATCTTTTACTCTAATGTATCATTGCTTTCTTTAATACAGTAGAACAATGTAGGGTGTCTGCAACCCCTGGGAATATGGAGGTGGCATTTCAGAAGTTGTAACAAGGAAGGAAAGTAATATACGTTATTGAAATTGCTTTTGGGAATAATGTGATTAAACTTAACACTTGAACTTACTTACTGTACGTAGGTTAATGTAAAAGAAAGAAAGAAAGAAAGAAAGAAGGAAAGAAAGAAAAGCCCATTATGCCACACCTAAATACACTTTGAGAAAAAAAATATTAGAAAGAAAGTTATTAGAAAATTGACTTTTTCACCTTCAAATGTGATATTACATTTGTAGGGACATGAGAACTAAACATTTCCTAGGGGTGTGGGACATAGAAAAGGTTGAGAACCACTGCAGTGGAGTGTAATTTGACCTCCCACTGTTTAATGTGAACATGAATAGCTAGTTTAATCTTTCTTTGTGTCTCTGCAAGTTCCTTACATACTAACAATCTCTCAACTCTGGCATTTAGCACAATAAAACAATCACATAAGTGTTATGTGAAAATAATCAAAGCTTAGCATTGTATTATAGGAAATGAGAAAGATATATAGAGAAGGGAGAGGTAGTAAAGTGACTGATTGCATGTGTGTATGAATGAGAGATACACAGATATAAAGAGATAGAGGTGGAAGTTCTATCTCTGTGGTGAAGCTCATGTAGCTGGTCAGGTTTTTTTATTACTACCATTATTACGACCACTGCAAGACAGCAAGCTGGCAAAATCGTTAACACGCCAGGCGAAATGCTTAGTGACATTTCGTCTGGCTTTACTTTGTAAGTTCAAATTTTGCCGAGGTTGACTTTGTCTTTCATCCTTTTGGGGTCAGTAAAATAAGTATCAGTTGAGTACTGGGATCGATGTAATCGACTGTCCCACTCACCCAAATTTCAGGCCTTGAGCCTATAGTAGAAAGGATTATCACTACCAGCTGGCAGAATTGTTAGCACACTGGGCAAAATGCTAAGCAGCATTTTGTCCATCTTTACATTCTGAGTTCAAATTCTGCCAAAATCAACTTTGCTTTTTATCTTTACAGGGTCAATAAACTAAGTATCAGTTAAGCCCTGGGGTCAATGTAATTGACTTATCCTCTCACCTAAAATTGCTGGCCTTGTGCCAAAATTTGAAATCAGTATTACCATTCCCCTCATAAGGCAACGAGCTGACAGAATCATTAGTATGCTGGGCAAAATGCTTAGAAGCATTTCATCTGCCTTTACAGTCTGAGTTCAAATGCTGCTGGGGCTGACTTTGTCTTTCATCCAGTTGGGGGTCAATAAATTAAGAACCAGTTGAGTGTTGGAGTTGATGTAATCGACTTATCTCCTCACCCAAAATTGCTGGCATAACACCAAAATTTGAAACCATCATTACAACTACTGTTATAGTAGTAGATGACAGGATCATCGGTACATTAGTGTGTTGGAATTACTAGGTGGTATTTAGTTACCACTAGCTTTTTTAGTGGCATTTAGTTGGCACTTCAGTAGACCCTCTTTACATTCTAAATCCAAATCCTTCTTAGATTGATATAAAATAAAGCATAAGTCAATTACTGAGTCCATTATTTCAACGACATCCTTCCCCAACATTTGTGACTTTGTGCCTATATTAGAAATCATAGTAGAAGGAGAAATGGAATACAGATAGATAAAATTTCAGTAGAGACAATCACCTTGCAGTACAGATATCCAATCAGTTCTCAACCTATAATTCAGTACAGTCACTACTCACAGGTCAAGTGTCCATAAAGGTTCTCTATCTATCTATCTATCTATCTATCTATCTGTGTATATGAATGTGTGTATCATAGGTCAAGTATCCATTTAGACTCTCCTTCTGTTTATCTGTCTATGTGTACATGTGTCTGTCTGTTTCTGTTTTTCTTTCTTTTCTATATTATTCAGATACCTAAAGTGGTAAACTAGCAGAATCATTAGCACACCTGAGAAAATACTTAACAGTATTTCATCTGTCTTTACACTCTGAGTTCAAATTCCACTAAAGTTGACTTTACCTTTCATCCTTTTGGGGTCAATAAAATAAGTACCAGTTGAGCACTGGGGTCAATGTAATAAGCTAAACCCCATTCCCTCTAAATTCCAGGCCTTTTATTATAATAAAAAGAATTATTATCCAGACACCTGAAAGGATGAAAAAGCAAAAATGACCTTGGGAGGATTTGAACTCAGGGATTAAAGAGATACCACTAAGCATTTTGTCTGACATGCTAACAATTCAGCCGGCTTACTAGCTTAATATTTTGAGTTTAAATCCTATTGAGACCAACTTCAACTTTCATTCTGCAGAGATTGATAAAATTAGGACAGGTTATACTGATTTCAAATTTTGGCACAAGGCCAGCAATTTCGGAGAAGGGGGCAAGTTGATTATATTGATCCCAGTGCATAAATGGTACTTATTAAATAGACCCTGAAAGGATAAAAGGCAAAGTCAACATCAGCAGAATTTGAACTCAGAACGTGAAGTCAGATAAAATGCCACCAAGTATTTCCCCTGCATGCTAATGATTCTACCAGCTCACTGCCTTAAGACAGGTAATATATTAAAATTGATATAATCAACTATATTTTGACTATAAAAGACGAGGTGAATTTTATATTTGCTTCATGCAGTGTATTTAAGATGCATGTGTGTCTAATAGTGCCATCCCTTCTAGAACTATACCAACAAAAGAAGCTGAATGCAAGACTTCATATAAAGAAAGCACTTGTTAATGAAGAGTATACTCTTAGTGCTTAGAGCACTGGGTTGTACCACATTATGATGCTTATTTACAGTTAGGAAAGGTTGAACTACTGAGAGTTAAATGCCTTGGTCATAGGTACAAGGTAATGACTGTGGTAATATACAAACTAAGATGCTTGTGGCTGCAGGACCAATTCCCTATTGACTAAGCTAGCAGCAACTCTAAGGGTTATAAATGTAGACAGCAAATCAGTTGACCCATAAAAACTAAACATTTCAAGCCTCTCTTCTCAGAAAAGTCATTAAAAAATGTATCGTTCTTTTAAACACACACACACACACACACACACATAGGCACTAACACTAAAGACAGACTGTAGCTTTATATGTAAGTCAGTATTTCTGTAAATATATACAGTGTCTGTCTCTAAAGGAAATCAGAAGTTGTGTAGATATTATATGAACATTGGTTTCAAATTTTGGCACAAGACTAGCAATTGTGATGTGGGAGAATCGATTACATCAACCCAATGCTCAACTGGTGCTTTTTTTTTTTTTTATCAACCTCCAAAATGATGAAAGGCAAAGTTGACCCCAGTGCCTTTTGAACTTAGAAGGTAAAGTTGGAAGAAATGCACTAAGCATTTTATCCACTGCAGAAATAACTCTGCCAGCTTTCCACCTTATATGAACATTACTTCTATAGTTAGCATCTTTATAAATCAAACAAAATCAACATGAATATTTGAATAAGAGGTGCTAAGTTATGTTCCAATAAATAAAATCAACATGAATATTTGAATAAGAGGTGCCAGAGTTATGCTCCAATAAATGCACGTTTGCAGTCCAGTTATGATACTCGGCAAGAGTTATTTGATTTCACTTAAATTGTTAACACCCTCAATAATAGTTGCAATAATAGTTGCAACATCACACAGTTTTTTCTCTTAAAGTATACCTATTATACTTCAATCCTAAGCAAACACAATTTCTATAAAGAGTCAATGTTTCTACAAACATTAGTTAATTAATATGTACATAGTACTGGAATTAATTCAACTGCCACACAACCAGACTAATGATTTTCTTCCCACTGTGCCTCATCACTTCAGGATCAATAAGTACAAGGAATATCGTGAGGGGTTCAAATCAATTACCTTTCCATTTACTGTAAATGTGATTTGTATCTCAGACAAAAAGAAAAATGGTGAAAAGTAGAGAAAATATCAATTGCTATTGATTTCAATTTTAGTAACAAAGTGAGAATCTAGATATTTTGCCAAGTGATTGACTTCTAAAACTTAATGGCTGCTTGTAGTATACTTATTTTGCAATACCTATCTTTCGATAAGTCTTTCATATTTATATGTAAACCCACTGATACCTAAGTGTGTAAATCCAGACGCATTAGCAACTATACATATGAACTTAGCACTTAGAGCTATTTACAAGCTTGTAGGTGCTTACTAACTGCATACAGTTGTACAGGTGCTTTAAATACAAGGTTACAGCTATTATGTGTATACAATCAAGTCAATATATATGTTGCCTTATATAATATACATCATAACTCTAAGGGCCTAAACTGTCATTAAAAAAACCCTGATATGTGTCACACTATATTGCACAACTGCTGCAAGAGAAGATAATCTAATAAATTAGTTTTGTAAAATTTCGTTTTACATGAGACAGAAAGCTGGCAGAATTGTTAGATTGCTGGACAAAATATCCGTCTTTACATTCTGAATCCAAATTTTGCCGAGGTCGACTTTACCTTTCATCCTTTCAGGTTGATAAAATAAGTACCAGTTGAACACTGGAGTCAATATAACCGACTACCCCATACTCAAAATTGTTGGCTTTGTGCCAAAATTTGAAACCAATATTTCATTTTACATAAAATAATTATATATATATAGTGGGGAAAAAAGCAATCTAAAAACAATAAATTTTTTCTCAGACAATTAAAAACATGGGTTGGGAGAAATTTTGCTGTCTAATATTATGTATCATATGCACCTCAATTGCTTTGGTAAAAAAAAAAATTTAAAAAAAAGGAGGGTGGAATTATATGTAAGGAGTTTTACAGCATAAACATACTTTACGACAGCCTAAGTATGCTTTTATATTAATAAACGCTAAATGTTATCATTGAAAACTTATTTTGTTTAATATTCCCTGTCCGAAATTGAGATGAGTGTGGGGACTTATATGTCAGTGGGTCTTATCAGATTCCAATCATTTAGAAATGTATTTCACATTTTGTTTCAGTTTTTTTTTTTTTTTATGAATAATTATGTAAAACTAGCTTATTATTGATAACCGAGATTTAGCAACATTCTTTTTTTTTTTTAAATACAGGCTCGTAAACATAGCAGTTAACTTCATGTGGCCTTTCAACAAAAGTATCGTTAGTGCAAATAACAATTAGATCGACTCCAGTACTCAACTGGTACTTAATTTATCGACTCTGAAAGGATGAAAGGCAAAGTTGACCTCGGCGGAATTTGAACTCAGAATGTAAGGACATACGAAATACCGCTAAGCATTTTGCCCGGCGTGCTAACGATTCTGCCAGCTATTATTATTAATAATAATGATGATTTCATGTAATTGCCATAGGAGTGAAGGATGAGGGGAACACTACAAAGACATGTGTAAACCCCCAAACTTTATGTGTGGGGGTTTATATATAATGAAATGATAAAAGGAAAAAGAAAAAAAGGAAAGAAAGTACGCACGGTATACACTGAAGAAGAAGGAACAAAAGAGCGTGGAAAAAAATCAGCGGTTGAACAGAACAGCTGTTGAAGAGAATGACAGAATGGAGAAACTATGATGCGGAAAATAGACACTGCCGTAATTGACAACCTCTATCCTTGAAACATCCTTGAGTCGCTCGGCAAAGTCCTTGACACCCGAGAAGCTTTGTAACTAAATATAAAAGCAAGCGTCCCTTCATATGGTCAAGAAGCAAAATACACGTTTAATATATTAATATATTATGCGCGCGCGCAATCACACACATACACACACACACACATGAGCATATATATGCTTCTATGTGAGAGATATGCATATATGACAAATATATGACAATATATATACATATATCATCATCATCGTTTAACGTCCGTCTTCCATGCTGGCATGGGTATATATCATCATCATCAGCTAATGTCCGCTTTTCATGCAGGCATGGGTTGGACGGTTTGACAGGAGTTGGTTAGGTAGAAGATTGCACCAGGCATCAGTATGTTTTGGCATGGTTTTTACAGCTGGATGCTCTTCCTAACGTCAACCACCCTACAGAGTGGACTGACTGCTTTTTACATGGCACCAGCATGTATAACAAAACAGGAATGTGGAAGATCTGGTATTATTTATTCATTATTATACATGTTTCTTTGCTAATAGGAATCACAAAGCCATACATATCAGATAAACATGTAAGAAATTTCCTATTAGAAATTCATAAGACAGAGAATCAAATATGTAATTAGTATTATTTGATTCTCTGTCTGAAGAATTTTTAATAGAAATTTCTTACACATTTATCCAACATGTACAACTATGTAATTCCTACAAGCAAATGAGGCATGTGCAATAGTGAATAACTGATACCAAAATTTCTTCAACCTTCCTATTTTGATATATCATCCTTTCTACTAAAGGCACAAGGCCTGAAATTTGGGTGGTGTGGACTAGTCGATTACATCAATCCCAGTGTTTCACTGGTGCTTAATCTGTCAACTCCAAAAGGATGAAAGGCAAAATTGACCTCAGCAGAATTTGAACTCAGAATGTGGAAGATGAACAAAATGCCTCGAAGCATTTCGCCCAGCATGGTAACGATTCTGCCAGCTCACCACCTTATTTTGTTATATAACAACTCTGAAAATTATATTTCTAGAATTTTCAACTCTAATATGTACCTCACATCAATACAACAGCTACAACTACATACTATATTGTAATACTGAAATAAGCAGATGTTCTTCAAGAGAAGAACAGCTTGGACTTTACCCTACATACATAATATATACTTATGTATGTGTATGTACATTCTAGTTCAGTGGTTCCCAACCCTTTTATTTGAATGAGTTTTCCTACATACCCCTTTTAATACGCTTATCTTTATGTATATATATATATATATATATATTTATTTATGTGTTTCAGCCAAGTGGCTGCGGTCATATATATATATGAAATTTTGAATTTAGTTCACAGACCCCCAGTACTACCTTTGTGGATCACCAGGAGCCTGCAGACCCCAGGTTGGGAACCACTGTTCTATTTATATAAGTTTGATGATGCAAACAGTAAAATAGCTCAAAACAATATTACATATACATTTTTATTAACAATCGGCTGAAGTTACAGAGTGACTCAAAAGTTGAAAGTTTTGTACATTGGCACTTTTCATACATGTCTCTCTACCTGCCTATCTCTCTCTCTCTCTCTCCCTCTCTTTCTCTCTCTCTCTCTCTCTCTCTCTCTCTCTCCCTCTCTCTCTCTCCCTCTCCCTCTCTCTCTCTCTCTCTCTCCCTCTCTCTCTCTCTCTCTCTCTCTCTCTCTATATATATATATATATATATATACACACACACTTGGGCTTTAACCAAGACTCTTGAAGACAAAAATTAAAACCAAACTCTGGCTTTAATTTTTGTCTTCATTGGTTAAATGAACAAAAGCGTTAATAAAGAATTATCCAAAATTCTGACTGCCTCCTTTTTCTCAATGTACAATATCTGTACACCACTTCAAACACTCTCTCTCTCTATATATATATATATATAATTAGAAAATGGAAAAAAACATAAATTAACCCACATATCGATTGGACCACATTTATAGCTTATTTATTAATACAAAGCATGATATAACAAATCTTACAGCTGTTTCTAATCAGATTGCCAGAATGCAGTCTATACATAAATGCGAGAATAAAATTCTTCATCTTCATAGGGCATTCGAATTAAGGCAACAGATCTTCATCAGAGTGAAAAACAAGAGCATATAATATAAACAAAAGGACAAAGGGAAAGGAAAGAAAACATGGCTTAGACAAGTAGTCTAGAAGCCCAAGTGCACATAATTATTTACCATCAGGGCTACAAGAGCATTGATGAAAGAGTGACCTAGTAAAGGTCTGGGGAATACTACAAATTATTAACCCATTAATAATTTTCTATATACATATTTTTCTTTACTAGTTTCAGCTCGAGAGCTGTGGCCATGCTGGGGCTCTGCCATTAGCTTTACTACACTTTCACTACTTGAAACTTCCTCTGATATGTGGCATTTGATGAATGAGGGAGTTTGGTGTTGCTGCCCTCATCTGCATTTCTTACCATGAGGTAGGTTCATCCTGAACTCTTGACAGAAGATCTTGTTTTGTTTTGCAGATGCCTACATCCACCTCAGGCTTTTGAGGAGGATATTGAAGAGAGCTATAAGCCCTTGAAACTCAAGCTGTTGCAGTATCTGGTTCTGTATCCTGATGGCAATGTTGAGATTTTTGATACAATGCAGTGGCACCCCATTCCACCTGTAAATTGTGTCCAATTCATGTAGAAGTTGAGTGACATCTCCATGGTTCTTTATCCTCTGACAGACTTTTGTACCATCTGCATAACTAGCAAGGTTAGCTATCTGAGCAGCTGAGGGCATGTCTGAGAGGGACGGACACTCACACGCACATACACACACACACACAGAGGCATATACATATAAACAAATACAGCTACATCAAATACCATACAACACAAGTTCTAGATCTGTTCAAATTATTTCTGTCATTTCTGTCACCAGATGATGTATTACAATTACGAAATGGCAGTTGAAAACAGCTTCAGATGAGAAAGGGAGGTAATTTCACAAATCAAAAATTCTCCAAAATTGATATTAATTGATATCAAAGAAAAGGACAAGCTTATTTTCTAAAGATGAGAATAGTCATGGACATACACATGTAAATGTATACATATATGTGTTTACATAAATAATATATAGATATAAAAAAAGGTAAAGACCCCCATCGATCATGCATGACAATGGCATTGCACCTAGAAAGTTCTGCTCTGAAGCACAAGTCCAGGCAAGGTTGTTTATGGAAGATCAACAGTTTCTCATGCATAACAGCTTTCTCTCTCCACACCACCAATGTTATCCAAAGGCAAGGGAAACGCCAATACAGCTTGGCCCCAGTAACAATGCTGGTGACACATGAAAGGCACCCATGCCAGTGATGTGTGAGAGGCACCTGTGCTGGCGACATGTACACTCTGTTGAGTAGTTGGCATTAGGAATAAACCAAGCCAAAAAAGACTGGGGCCTGGAGCAGCTCTCCAGCTTACGAGCTCCAGTCAAACCATCTTATCTACACCAGCATGGAAAATGGCCACTTAATGATGATATGTGTGTGTGTGAGAGAGAGAGAGAGAGAGAGAGAGAGAGAGTGCGTGTGTATGTGTGTGTGTATGCATGTGTGTGTGTGTGTGTGCAGGTGTGTGTATTTTTATATGCATGTCTAACTGCATATAAGTATGCATATATATATATATATATATATATGAGCATAAATAATATATACATATACATATATGCATATGTGTGTATATATACATATATATATATATATGTGCTTTTATGTTCCACTTGCACCGGTGCAACATGGAAAATGGATGTTAAATGATGATGATGATGATGATATATATATATATATCAGTCAAATCGTCCAACCCATGCTAGCATGGAAAGCGGATGTTAAACAATGATGATGATGATGATGATGATGATGATGATGACGATGATGATGATGACGATGATGATGATAATATATATATATATAGTTGGAATTTACAAAAAACAAAACAAAAGATGAAGACGGGTGTGTAAACAACAAACAGATGTATTACTTAAACGTTCAGGAAGTGAGAAAGTCTTTTACATTTCGGGCCTACACTCTTCAACAGAAAAAAAACACAGAAATAAGCAAAGAGAGAAAAGGCCGGACAGAGGTGGTCAGACAGGAGAGCTAGGAAGAAGGGGAAATTTTAAAAAAAGGAAAGTGGGGTGGGGTGGGTGGGGTGGGGTGGGGTGGGTGGGGTGGGGTGGTGGGGTGTGGGGTGGGGTGGAATATATAGGGATGGTGGGTGGGAATGTGTACAGGTGGGGTAACGATGGATGGGGTGACAATGAAAGGAGAAGGTGGAAGGGAGAAGGTGGGTAGGAGTGAAGAGAGGAAATAGGTGTGAGAGGAAGAGAGGAGAGAGGAGGGGGTTAGATGAAGAGGGGAGGAGAGTTGAGCCTGTGTGGTGCAAAGGAGAAAAGAGAGAAGATTAATTCCTGTTCACGGCAAAGATGGGTGTCCGGATGGTCCATGTGCAAGGACAATCCGAACACATACAGGTGTTGTAAAGAGTGACCGGTAGAGAGAAAATGGTGCGAGACCAGGGATGCACGGTCCACGGAACGTGCACTTGCAAGGGCGGTGTGGATAGTGGTGAGGGGATATCCATGTAGGATGAAGAGGTGAGCCATGAGTTGAGACTGAGTCTCAAAGTCATGGTTGAGACTGCAGAGCCTGCACAGATGGAAGAATTGGGAATAAGGAATGGAGAGCTTGGTGTGTTTAGGGTGGGAGGAGGAGAAGTTGAGGTAGGAGTGTGAGTCTGTGTGTTTGTAGTGGATGGAGGTGGTGAGAGTGGAGTGATGAATGCTGACCAAAATGTCAAGAAAGGGGATGGAAGTGTCGGAAATGGCACAGGAGAAGTAGAGGGCAAGATGGAAGGATTGGACAAAAGAGAGGAAGGAGTCTAGTTGTTTGCAGGAGAGTGAGGTCGCACCGATACAGTTGTCAATATAATGACCATATAGTTCAGGAGTGGGACCAGTGAAACTTGAGAATATTTGGGCCTCAACATAGCCAACGAACAGGTTCGCATAGTTGGGGCCCATTCTCATTCCCATGGCCACTCCCGTGATCTGCTGGTAAAAATCACCCACGAATGAGAAGCAGTTAAGGGAGAGAACAAGTTCGGCCAGACAAAGAAGTGTGGATGCATCAGGTTGGGGGTTGGGTTGGAGGTCAAGGTAGTGTTGGAGTGCATGAAGCCCCTCATGGTAAGGGATCACCATGTATAGGCTCTTGATGTCAAGAGTGAAGAGAAGTTTAGAGAGGCCAAGAGGGAAGAGAAAAGAGTTGAACAGACGAAGAGCATGATTGGTGTCATGGATGTGAGAGGGGAGGGAAGCCACAAGGGGGGGGGCTAGGACACGGTCAAGATATCTGGAGATGAGCTCGGTGGGGCAGTTGCAGGCAGAAACAATGGGGTGGCCAGGGTTGTTGGGTTTGCGGATTTTGGGGAGGAAGTAAATTGTGGGGGGATGCAATGGGTGCAGACAATAAGTTTGGAGGTGGTGGTGGGGAGACAGGAGGAGGAGACGAAGTCATGGACAGTGGAGGACACTGTTTGTTGGAGGGCAGAGAGGACAGATTTCACAGGCAGGCTGCAATCAGAAAACCACTACTTTCAAAAACAAACATTACAAAGCATTTAGAGTGGAGTAAAAACCTACACAATAGGTCCCTGGAGCAGTGGAAGAATGTTATTTCCTCAGACAAGTCATCCTTTACCTTATTTCTGACTGAGTATACATGTGGAGTCAGCTTATTTCCGGCTGAGTATATGTGTGGAGACAGCCAAAAGAAGCATTTGACCCAGACTGCCTTCTTCCAACTGTTAAACATGGAGGAGGATCTGTGATGATCGGGGAGGGGGGATATCTTGGAAATCCGCCAGTCCAATGGTTTCCCTTCATGGCAGAATTAATAGTCAAGACTGTTTAAGCATTTTATCTGATTAAATTCATCCTATGGTTGCGGAACTGTTTCCGGAAGAAAACGCAATCTTTCAGGATGATAATGCACCAATTCACACAGCTAAAGTTGTTACTGAATGGCACAAGGAACATTCTAGTGAAGTTGAACATCTTATCTGGCCACCACAGTACCCAGATCTCAATATTATCGAACATTTATGGTGCATTTTAGAAAAACAAGTAAGGAGTCAATATCCTCCACCATCATCACTACAAGAACTGGAGACTGTTTTAGCAGAAGAATGGACAAAAATTCCTTTGAAAACAATTTAAACTTTGTACAAGTCCATACCTCATAGAATTCAAGCTGTAATTACTGCCAAAGGCAGTCCAACCTCATATTAAAATAAATTTGTTCGAAATTTTAAGGTGTTTCCATTATTCTGCCCAAACTCTGTATATATATATATATATATATATATATATATATATATATATATATATATACATATATATACTAGCAGAGATACCCAGTGTTGCCTGTGTCATATGGAATTGAAGAATTAGGCTTTTCTTTTATATTTTCTCTAATGAACTGGAATATCTATGATATGAATTTCATCAAAATTGGAGATTAAGAATTTTAATGAGGGTTCTTTCCCTCTTTACCCATCCTAACAAAAATTCTAATCATGACATATTTATTCCATACTATTCATCATTATGATTAGATCCCAAAATCCAAATCTTATAAAACCTATTCAAAGATTTTTGCTCCTGAAAAATGGAGCACATGGAGCTCTAAAATGTGTAAGTTAAGGCCCCTATTAGTGGGTGGTCTTAAAGTCAACCAGAGAAGTTGAATTGTTGGGTAACTTTTTTAACTTGTGTCTTATATCTATTGTTTAAATTTCTTTGAAATTGGAAATATATGAAAGTTCACTGGGTTTGTAAAAGAGAGCAAAGCTACAGGAAACCAAAAGGCAAATGATCTCAATAAGCAATCCCCACTGTAGGATTCCTCACCAGACAGGTGACCGGCACAGCCATAAAATGCATTGTGGATCTATAGCAATTGGAAGGGCGTGACCCAACTCAAATAAACATTAACAACTGTGTGACGTGTGGGCTAAGGGGAAATGAAAGTGTCACCTCTGGAGTTTGCCAATGATCACTATGCCGATAGGTAACCGAACATAAATGTTTTTGAATGACCAATCACTTATCTGGAAAGACCTTGAAATCAATGTTACCATCTGGGGACTATCTCTGACCCAGTGATAATAAAAAAACTTAAAGGAGGTCTGCAACCAAATAACTTTACTCAAAATAACACTTTGCAACTGAATCAGTGGAGGCAAAGATGCTTCTCCTTTACATGACAATTTATGCATCACATTGCAAAAATCACAATCTAAATATATTTCAAGGCAAACTCTTACACAGTTGTATCATTGAATTACAAATAGCACTCATCTTGTATCCTCAGGTGATTGTACAACTTCCAAGACTACAATTGTATTCATCTTGGCTTATGAAAAATGACTAAATTGTGGGGGTTGCCCCCATTAACGGGTCTTACTAACTCATAAGAAGTTGAAATTTTAGGAATATTACTTCATCTGTCTCTAATATCCATGGTTTAAAATTTCATCAACAGCAAAAATATATGAATTTTCATGGGGTTTATGACCTCATTTATGCCCCCTCACTTTCAAACATATACTGCATTACATCTGTCCTTATGCATAGAATATTATTTCCAAATTTCATAAATATCCATTCAGTACTCTTGACCTAGTTTTGGATCATAAGAAATGACTAACATTTGAGAAGCAGAAACTTTGGGAATACTTCTTGATGTGTGTCAATTACCCATGGTTGAAGTGTCATCAACATCGAAAATATATGAATTTTCATGGGGGTTCTGCCCCCTTTAAGCCATCTCAAATTCAAACCAAACATACTGCATTATACCTGCCCTTATGCATTGAATGTAAGTCCCAAATATCATAAGGATCCATTTAGTAATTTTGGGCCATGAAATTGTATGAAATATATGACATTACCCTTCTCCCTAGGCTTGGATTTTGTGTTCCAAATTTCATTAGGATCGGTGCAGTAGTTTTCACATGAACACACATTAAGACATTGACTTTTATATAAAAGATATATATGCACATATACATACATGTATATATGTATGTGTGTATGTGCATGTATGTGTGTGTGTATTATATATATAAACACAGAAAGATAGGTTGATAGATACAACTGAGTGGGCAAAAAAAAATATGAAACACTGCCTTGAAGAATTTTTCTTCGAATGAATCGACCCCAGTGCTTTTTTTTAAATTTGATAAGCCTGGTACTTATTCTATCAGTGTCTTCTTGTCAAACCAGTAAGTTATGGTGATTTAAATAACCCAACACCAGTTGTCAAGCAGTGATGAGGGAGAAACACATACACTTACATATATACATATATACATATATATATATATATATATATATATATATATATATATACGATAGATTTCTTTCAGTTTCTGTCTACCAAATCCACTCACAAGGCTTTGGTTGATCTAAGGCTATAGCAGAAGACACATGCCAACTTACCACAGTGGGAGAAATGGGCTGATAAGGTAATCGAGGTAGTCAGAATCTGCGATAGAATACTTAAGATTAGATTAGTGCTACATCATGGGTTAGCAACCATTATCTTGGCCTCTGCCCCTCAACCGGGGCTACCTGATGGACAGAAAGACTGATTTTATGACACACTCTTGCAGACTACCTTGTTGACGAATGACAGGGACCTTCTCTTGTGGATGGTAACTTCAATGGACATGTTGAGGGAGATTCCATGGCGTACATGGAGGCTATGGTTTTGGTTCCCGCAATGAGGAAGACAGTGAAATCCCCTGGCCCATCAGGAATCCTAATGCCAACTATTTTCCAGAGTGGACTGGGTGCTTTTTACATGGCCACCAAGGATCCTTTGAGAAAGGGGTGTTATTGAAAGAGGTTGCTTTATGCCAGGTGATGAAAGTTTAGAGTAGGACAGAGGGACAGAAACAGGTGTCGTGTTATAGAGGAGATATATAGTTACCTCATTGAGAGGGAGAGAGAATGAGAGTGAGAGAGTGAGAAAGAGCACATACACATATATGTAATGGATGAAGGATTATTTGTGTATCAGTTGAAATTTAATTGTGATGGTTAAGATTGATTAGGTACGCAATAAATAATATGAAATATCGGAGTCATCAGTTGTAACGATAAGGATTTATTATAACAGCATTTTGTAGGATGTGAAAGATGAACAATGCATGAAGTTTTAAGAAAATATTTATTTTTACCGTTACACTATACAATACCTTGCCTCGACAGGAAGGTGATAAAAAAAATCCCAAAGCATGCAAAATAAAGATAGATGTATAGTTTGTGTTGGTGTTCTCATCATTGTTTAGTAGTAATTATAAAGAGAGAGATAGAATGATGTTGTAAGAAAACAGAATTAGAGCTAGTACGAGTGAGAAAGTATGGGACGAAACAACTGCTTTGTTGGTGAGATACCATAGTTGTTCTAGCCGGTCAGTCAGACTTCGTACACCCTGAGTTGTCACCAAAGTGACTAACTCGTTGAGTCGTCACCAAGTGACTAACTGTCTTTTGCTTGCAGGTTCTTGCTTTTATAACTATCCAGAAGGATAGACATATCATTGAGAACAATGGGCTTCGTTGGTGGTACTGTGATATCTCTATTCTAGCTTTTAGTGAAGTAGAAGAGGTTATAAGGGTCAAGTGGTGAAGACATTATTTCAGCCTAGCTAAAGGCATCTGATAAATGTAAAACTGCTGTCGCAGAAAAATCCATTGTTCCACCGTGAGAAAAGTTGTGTTGAACTGTTAATTTAAATTTGGCTATCGTGGATTGAATCCACTTCATGCTTGCAAGATTCACTACAATCGAGTGAGGTTGCTGCCAGTGCCGCTGGACTGGCTCCCGTGCAGGTAGCACATAAAAAACACCTTTTGGAGCATGGCCGTTGCTAGTACCGTGTGACTGGCCCTCGTGCTAGTGGCACATAAAAGCACCCACTACACTCTCGGAGTGGTTGGCGTTAGGAAGGGCATCCAGTTGTAGAAACTCTGCCAAATCAGATTGGAGCCCGGTGCAGCTTTTTGACTTGTCAGTCCTCAGTCAAATCGTCCAACTCATGCTAGCATGGAAAGCAAACGTTAAACGATGATGATGATGATGATATTTATATCATATTTTTCTTGCCTCCCAACATTTTTTCTCTCTCTTTTTCTCTTCCACTATTTTTTCTCTGGTATTTATTCTATATCCTTTCAAAATTTCTCCCAGGTGTTACCCATTACAATGTGTTTTGGCCTAACAGCCCTTAATGTTTGGCTTCATCAATTGTTTACACTGTACGTCTACTCTACCATTGATCGTTTGTTCAAAGTTCTAACTCTCCAGAAATTTTATATTTTTAAAATTTCTCGATGCTGCTGTTTTATAAAGTTTTCCTGTATTGTCATAGAAAGCTCCAAATAGGAAGTAATTAACAGTCAACAACTGAGGAGGGATGAGACTTTTTGGTATTTTGTCCTGTACTTGTCTCTTATTATGTGTTTACGTATTTTTCACTCATTCGTGATGTCCTGTTCTTATTGTGTATTTTTTTTGTAATTCGTCCTGTACTCATCACTTGTGTCTATGTAATTTTCACTCATTGGTGATGTCCTGTACTTGATGTAGTTTATCGTCGTCATCATCATCATCATCATCGTTTAACGACCGTTTTCCATGCTGGCATGAGTTGGATGGTTTGACTGAGGTCTGGAGAGCCAGCGGCTGCACCAGGCTCCAACAGCTGGATATCCTTCTTAACACCAACCACTCTGAGAGTGTAGTGGGTGCTTTTTACGTGCCACCGGCACAGGAGCCAGTCAAGCGGGCCTGGCAACAATCCCGTTCAGAAGTGCTTTTTATGTGCCACTGGCACATGTGCCAGTCAGGGAGTACTGGCATCAACCACATTCAGATGGTGCCTTTTATGTGCCACCAGCACAGGAGCCAGTCAGGCAGACCTAGCATTGACCATGTTCAGATTGTGCTTTTTACGTGCCACTGGCACAGGCGCCAGTCTAGGGGTACTGGCATCGGCCACTTTTGGTTGGTGCTTTTTATGTGCCACTGGCACGGAAGCCAGTCAGGCAGACTTGGCATTGACCACATTCGGATGGTGCTTTTTACATGCCACTGGCATGGGAGCCAGTTAGGGGCACTGACCCCAGCTACGATATTGGCTTTATTTGATTCAACAGGTCTTCTCAAGCATATGTATCGCCCGACACAACAGGGGTATTCTTACCAAGGCCAGACATGTGTGGCTGCGATCTCACTCTAATTGCCAGGTCTTCTCAATCACAGCATCTCTCCAAAGGTCTTGGTCTCCTGTCATTGCCTCTGTGAGGCCCAATGTTCGAAGGTTATGCTTCACCACCTCATCCCATGTCTTCCAGGGTCTACCTCTTCTACAGGTTCCTTCTACAGTTAGGGAATGACACTTCCTCACGCAACTGTCCTCATCCATATGTAACACATGACCATACCAATGCAGTCACCTCTCTTGCACACCACATTTGCTGCTTCTTTAGCCCAAGTTTTCTCTCAGGGCACTTATATTCTGTCATGTATGCACACTGACATTACACATCCAGCTGATCATACTAGCTTCATGTCTTTCAAGCCTATTCATGTCCTCAACATTCATGGCCCATGTTCCACTGCTGTGTAGCATGGCAGTTTGCACACATGCATCATACAGTCTACCTTTCACCCTGAGTGAGAGGCCCTTAGTTGCCAGCAGAGGTAGGAGCTCCCTGAAATTTACCCAGGTTATTCTTACTCTAGTTGCTACACTCTCAGAGCAACTGCCCCTACTACAGACTTGGTTGCCTAGGTAGCAGAGGCTATTAACTACTTCTAGTTTCTCCCCCTGGCATGTGATGGAATCTGTTTTCTGTACATCTTCAGTGTTTATTGCCCCAGTGCATCTGCCACGCATGAAAACTATTTTCCCAGTTAACCTTCCCTTGATATTGCTGCACCTTTTATGTGCCCATACATCATATGGAGTTTCTGGTACATCGTATGGAGTTTCTACCTACACCTTTTCTACAGATCAAGCAGGGCCATCTACCTGAAGTGGGTTGTGATTTGACAGCCTTCCTACTTACTAACACTTTGGTTTTTGCTAGACTGACTCTAAGGCCTTTCGATTCTAGACCTTGCTTCCACACCCTAAACTTTGTCTCCAGTTCTGGCAGTGACTTGGCTATTAGAGCAAGGTCATCAGCATAGAAGAGCTCCCAGGGGCAACCTGCCTTGAATTCTTCTGTTATTGCCTGGAGGACTATAATGAATAAGAGGAGGCTGAGGACTGTGGACCCCTAATTCTACTCGGATTTCTTCACTACACTTGTTGCCAACCCTCACCTTACTGACAGCATCCCTGTACAGGGCTTGTACAGCTCTTACCAGCCACTCCTCTATCCCATATATATATATATATATATATATATATATATATATATATATATATATATATATAATCTTTTATTCTTCACTTGTTTCAGTCATTAGACTGTGGCTATTCTGGGGCATGGCTTTGAAGAACTTTTAGTTCAATGGATTGACTCCAGTATCACATTTTCTTTTCAAAATCTAGTAATTATTCTATTGGAGTCTTTTGCTGAACTACTAAGTTACAGGATGTAAACAAACCAACATTAGCATATATGCATATACATACATACATATAAATATATAGATAGATATAGATATATATATATGCATGTATGTATGTATGTATGTATGTCTTTGTCTACATATAGAGAGATAGACAAAGATAGATAGATAGATAGATAGATAGATAGATAGATAGATAGATAGATAGATAGATTGCTAGATAGATAGAGAGACAGACAGATAGACAGACAGACAGGCAGGCAGGTAGGTATGTAAGTAGGCAGGTAGGTAGGTAGGTAGGTAGGTAGGTAGGCAGGTAGGCAGGCTGGCAGGTAGTTAGGTAGGTAGGTAAATTCTGAGAAAGTGTTTATAAACATAAGCCACCCACTTTAAAAGAGGCAGTACGGAAATCAATACCATCCCAGCTCCAGATGATGGGTCTACAGTAAACTTGAAATGTTGATGAAGATTCATTTGGGAACTTTATTTGTTCCAAATAAACCATAAGGGTTCAATAAGCAGGCAGGAAAAATACATATATGCACATACACACAGACACACACACTTATAAACACCCACGCATACATACATATATGCATGTATTTAATAATACATAAATCAATATATGCACTTGAAATAACATTACATTAACAAGAGGATATGTATCACATTTATAATGTATATACTAACTATAGAACAATTCTATCTGTAATACTTTGGGTCAGAGAAACTTCTTGTAGGAGACTGTGTTTTAAAGATGTTTCTCTGAGGTAGAATTTTACAGCTAGAACCATATGTTAATACATAGATTAAATGTTACAGGCACACTCAAATTAATATATCTACACGCATCATCATCATCATCATCATCATCATCGTCATTATCATTTAATGTCCACTTTCTGTGCCTGCATGGATAGAACAGTTTGCCAGAAGCTGGCAAGCTAGAGGTCTATCCACAGGTCTAATGTCTACAAAGAGTATAGAGTGTCTATATATACACATATGTGTATATATAGAGTGTCTATATATACACATATGTGTATATATATAGATACACATATATACATATATATATATATATATATATATATATATATATATATACACATGTATATGTATAAATACACACACATATATGCATATACATACATACATACATACATACATACATACATATACATAGATATGCATAATAATTTGTTTCAGAGAAACTTATACATGCAAAAATGCATGCACATGCACACACACACACATATTTATACACACACAACGTGTAAGTAATGAACCTTTAAGCTTGTTTAACATATTATTGTGCTGATGGTATCATATGAGAATACTCTAGATTTTATTTTCTTATTTTATTTGTTTACTTGATTAAAATGTAGTAGAATTTATTTACTTGATAAAATTGCTTATTGAATGATTAGTTAATTTAAATTTACTAGTGATTTCTTTAATAGATGTTAATCATGTTTCAGTGTGTTTCTATTTTTTTTCATACATTATTGGCAAGAAATCTTGACATCAAACTGAAAAATGACATACATACAAACATACATATACCTGTATACACATGCACATAGTGCCATCTAAAGATAGTAGGACACTAAGCATTTGCCCAAGGGACCTCACAAGTCTAGGGGACCAATTCTAATCTATGTATGGTGTCTCTTGTCAGCCTGTGGGATTATAATGCTGCTGAAACAGCCTTGCATACAGGTATATATATATATATATACATATATATATATATATATATATATATATATCCTTCCTTTCCCGAGCGTCCAATAACACTATCCGTATCACATCCTCACTTTGTTGTTTTTTTGTTATTGTTTTTTTGAACTTATATATATATATATATATATATATATATATGTATATATATATATATATATATATATAAAGGGCATTACTACAGAATAATGTCATACACTAGACTTCCCAAATAAACACATTTTAGTTCAAAATGTATTTATTTGGGAAGTCTAGTGTGTGGCATTATTCTGTAGTAATGCCCTTTATATATATATAAACGAATAAGTATATTCTTGGGAATAGAAATTTCGCTTACGAATTTTTTTACACACTAGCTTCCTGATAAAATTCTTGTAAAAGATTTTTATCCTATTTTGATTTTATATATATATGTGTGTGTGTGTGTGTGTGTGTGTGTGTGTGTGTGTGTGTGTGTGTGTGTGTGTGTGTGTGTGTGTGTGTGTGTAAGGTAAAAAGAGAGAAAATAAAAAGCTTCCATCAATGTGGAAAGTTTTATAAAACCTTTATATTGCAGGCACAAAGGCCTATCTTCAGATGAAAAACAGTCTGGGAAGTGTTCAGTTATGTAGGGTCCCATTCCTGTTAACCCATTCAAATTCCCTAGCGTTATGTATTATACCTAATCATATATATATATATATATATAATAATACAAAGAATATATATACATGTATACACACATATATGTACATACTTACATCTACATGTGTATATACATGCATATCAGAGTACAGGACGTTAGAACAATAAACTACAGACAACGGAACGAACACATAGGAAAACGGAAAGCCACTTGGAATATCCCTTCATCAGCTGTCTCTATTCTATCTAGACGTTTCGAAGACAAGACAGAACGTACTCTAGAATAGTCTCTTCCTGAGTAGTGGATCAACCCACTACACAGAGGATTCCAAGGTGGCAAACACAAACCAAGACAGGAAAAAATGGACAGTGAAAACAACATTCAAAAGCCGTATATATATACATACTCATCTACTTACGTACACATACACGTATATATATTCACCTTCATATACACATATTCACCCATATACATACATAAATACATACATACACACATACATATTATATATAGTAATACAGAGCAAGGTTTTGTATGGTTGGTATGTCAGCAAACTTGTTGGGTTTAAATGTGGTGAAGAAGGTTGCCAGAGTCCCAGCAAGACAAAGAACCAGTACTTCTCAAAAGTAGGGATAACTTGGTTGCCCACTGCACAGGGACTTTGAAATTCCAGATTGGTTTTCAGCTTTATTTTAGGGTCCCTGGCTTAAATAATGAGAAAATGTGGTATTCTACAAACTGTTCTCGACTTAAATTTCATACAGGTTTTGCTAGCTTATTTTCTAATTGCTAGTGATGGTCATATTAATTCCATGAGAGGACAGCCAACACACACACACACGCATACATTGCACACACATACATACATCCATATATGCATATGTGTGTGTGTGCGTGCGCATGTATATGTACGCATGTATATATGTATACATATACATACATACGTGTGAATGTGCGTGCGCTTGTGTGTGTGTGCGTATGAGCGCGCGCGTATGTATATGTACGTATATATGTATATTCATTTCTGTATAACTACTTTATAAATGTTTTGATGCCATTAACAACCACCTGGATTCTGTCTCCCATCGTTTGTATTTGAATTTTTCTACCAGCTGGTTCGCTCTCAGCACAAATTGTCTCTATATTATACGCCTTTTTGACATATTCTTATCTATTACTTATATACATATATATATATATATATATAGAGAGAGAGAGAGAGAGAGGGGGGGTGAACAGATAGACAGATAGATAGATATACCACACTTCAATTTTAGTCCCAAAATTATATGTATGTGTGTACGTGTGCGAGTATGTATGCGCGTATGTATGTACATATGTTATATATATTAGGATTTTTATTTCGTATTAAGACCGATGTATAAGAATGCGTGGCGTTAATGTATATACCACTGGGAATAACAACTTTAATCGTAAAAAAGTATACCTGATATCCGAAATATGATCACTGATTAAGTTTCTTAACGACAGTTGTCTGTAATTAAACTGTTTGTTACGTAAGCAAGATAACTAATTCTTAAATTGAGAAAATTAAAAGTTTGGCAGTCCATGCCCTTTATCAAAAGCACTAACTACATAAAAAAAAAGATTAAAAATTAAAACGTTTCTGACAGGGAATCGAAACAAGGTTGTTTCTCTTGAAGTTGATTTCTTGAGGACTTGCCCACTCAGGAATAAATTATATAAGCCTAGAGAAAGTGCGACTGTGTAACATTCATGACAGGCTCAATGTAAGTATAGAGAAGAAACTGCAACTGAAAATCGAAACCGTGTTGCGATTTTGGTTTGTCAGTAACTTAAAGGAACCTATTAGTAATAATGACAGTAATTTATTATAGCTTGGAGACAGCCTTGATTTATTAAAAAATGTATAAATATGGTTATCTGTCGTCCATACCTTCTTCAAAGCATCAGCTCAGCAGTTTAAGTAAAGTGAAATATGTATAAGATATAGAGACAGGATTCCAGCTCACCGGGTGCTTATTTTTACTGCATGGTACAAACGCCGAAAATAGAATAAGCTTCTGTGATGTAAAAACATCTAACCTCTGTTGCTTGGATATGCAAATGTATTACACTTATTAAGAAGAGTGAATGCGTTAAAAGTAGTTTACTTACAATTGAATGCATATTCGGAATCGCTGCTGCCATCAACAGCTATCAAAATGACTCTTCCTTGTGCCATTGCGAGGGTAGTCTTTTTCTATGACGTTAGAATGAAGGTCAGGGATAACAAAGTTAAGATTTATACTGAATAAACCCGACTGTAGTCAGATCAATAGATATCTGGGACAGACCAGTGGACGGAAAAACGATCGTTGTGTGAAGGACAGAGAGAGATGGAGAAAGTGATTTTAGAGGTAGGCAGAGGTAGTGAATAAGGTAGAGAGGAATAGAAATAAAGAGAGGTAGGAATACAGCAGAAGAGTTAGAGGTACAATGAGAGGCAGGGGGATAGAGAAGAGGAGGAGTTAGGAAAAGATAATAGATTTATATTTATGCAAGTATGTAAAAAGGAAAAGAGGGATGAGGGTTGGCAGTTTTACTAGAATGGAGGAGAATAGGAGGGGAAAGGAGGGGGAAATTTAGAAATAAGAAAGTGAGAGCGGGGTTAGACCGAAACAATATCATAGAGGGGTGTGAGAGATAAATACTAAGAGTAACAGAGAGAGAGAGAGAAAGAGACTGACAAGCGATAATGAAAAAATGATAATCAATGGATGGCGTAAAGAGAAAGGGGAAATTAGAAAGACATACAGAGAAAAAGAGAGGGTGAGCTATATGATGGAAGAAAAAGTCGCATAAAGAGAGGAGTAAGAAAGAGTGTTCGGAGAGTTAGGTTGTTAGGAGAGCAGAGCAGAGAAGAGAAGAGAAGAGACATGGAAAGAAAGAGCAGAAGACACACAGATAGAGAAAAAGGAAGGAGGTGTGACGCAGGAATTCGATCGTCTCCAGAGATGATGGTGGTGTCGAGAAGCGCAATGAGCATTGCTTTAGAATCAATAAGGAAATGTTGTGGCAGACGACTAGTTGAACGTGTTACACATGATAGCAGTGAAGTCTTCGTGCTTCATTACCGAAAATACAATTTCTGAACATCTCATAATGCGGGAGGTGTTACTATGGAAAAGATATAACTAGATATTTTGTTTATTAGCAACCAAGACAGTATTAAAAAATCCTTTTTAGATCAACTATATATAGATACACACTAGTGCCTACATGCATGCACGCATGTGTGTGTGTATGTGTGTGTGTGTGTGTGTGTGTTTGTGTGTGTGTGTTTGTGTGTGTGTGTGTGTGTGTGTGTGTTTGTGTGTGTGTGTGTGTGTGTGTGTGTGTGTGTGTAGGCGCAGGCGTGGCTGTGTGGATGAGAGATTTGGTTCCCAACCATGTGATATTGGGTTCTATCCCACTTCGCGGCATCTTGGACTTCTACTATAGCCTCGAGCAGAGCAGAGACTTGTGAGTTGATTTAGCAAACGGAAACTGAAAGAAGCCCGTCGTAATTGTGTGTGTGTGTGTGTGTGTGTGTGTGTGTGTGTGTGTGTATCCTCTCCTACCACTTGACAACTGGTATTGGTTTGTTTGTGTCCCCATAACATAATGGTTCAGCAAAACAAGCTAATGGAATAAGTACCAAGCTTTAAAAATAATAAGTACTGGGGTCGATTAATTCGACCAAACACTTCCAAGCGGTGCTTCAGCATGGCCGCAGTCCAATGACTGAAACAAGTAAAAGCTAAATATACACGCACGCACAACCACAAACACGTGCGAGCGAGCGCGCACATACTCACACACAGATAGATAGATAGATAGATAGATAGATAGATAGATAGATAGAATCAATGAACTTAAAAAAGGTGGAGAGCCGGCAGAATTGTTAACACGCTGGACGAAATACTTAGCAGTATTTCTCCCGCCGCTCCGTTCTGAGTTCAAATTCCGCCCCCTCCCCCAAAATTTTACATTTTGTGCCTATAGCAGAAAGGATATAATTACAGCCTTAACTCACATTCGAGGATGACTTAGTATCACTATGAAGCACGCTTTTGCTAATGGTTTTTAGGTACACGAACAGATACAGACACTCAGTCTTTCTCGACCCGCCCACCCTCGTACAAGATGGGGGAATCCAGGATGTGATAGGTGAAGAGAGAGAAAGCTGAATCAGCATTGAGCGGATACTATGGTTATCGTGCTGAGTAGATGAAAGGTAAAGTTACCAACGGCGGGATTGGAACTCGCAGCAGAAAGCCGCAGGTAAATATCGGCTTTGGCAAATGCGGCTACTTTAGTTTTAGTGGGTGTGTATGTGTATGTATGTATGTGTGTGTGTGTGTGTGTGTATATATATATATATATATATATATATATATATATATATATATATATATATATATATATATATATATATATATATATATATATATATATATATATATATATATATATATATATATATATATATATATATATATATATATATATATATAAGGATAAAATCTTTATAAGAATTTATCAAGTAGTCAGCGTGAAAAAACCTCATAAGGAAAAAAAACCCATCATTTTTTTCCATAAATATATATAATATAATTTATATAAGGTTATTATTTTTAAAGTAATGCCTCACGCTTAGAGGGGCTTAATAAGTCAAAACTACCAGAATAAGCACATGTTTACCGATCGCGAGGAATGCAACTTTCAAAGCTAACCTCCTAAAAACTTTTAACTTAACGGCAAACCACTGGTTTCATAATTAATACAGCAAAACTATGCAGTAAGCTGCATCTTTTATTCATCAGTGCACGTATGGTCAAGACACATAAAGAATAAACAAAAATCAACATACCCTGATGTACCCAACACAGCACGATGACTTCTGTTCATCCTTATATTTTTACTTGTTTCAGTCATTTGACTGCAGCAATGCTGGAGCACTGCCTTTAGAGGACTTACTCTTTTGCCGAACCGCTAAGTTACGGGGACGTAAACACACCAGCATCGGTTGTCAAGCGATGTTGGGTGGGGGGACAAACACAGACACACAAACACGCACATATATATATACATATACATATATACGACGGACTTCTTTCAGTTTCCGTCTACCAAATCCACTCACAAGGCTTTGGTCGGCCCGAGGCTATAGCAGAGACACCCGGCATTGCTCAGGATTAAAATAGCATAGTTTGTATACAATATATTACAGTTATGTTGAAACAGGTGATATGGGAAAGTGCAGCATTGACTACAAAACATTCGTGGAGTAAATGATGGGCTAATTCGACTAAGCAACATGCTATGCGTCTGTTTGGAGTATTTCAGGCCCTAACCTTTCAGCGTTATGTAATTTTTGAACGCACTGAGAAGCTGTCAGTGGATATACTCTCTTTTGCAGCAGTCGGCGCTGTGTCTAACACGATCCTTCATCTGAAATGTGACACCTACATCACTCTTAAAGTAAATTTGGAGGAACTGTGGTTGTTCATTTGTGGGTAACAGGGAACCAATGAGGTGATAGACTTGCCCTTGAACTTTGACGTTGTCGTAAATTCATGTTTACCTATCTTCTTAGATGCACCAAACGATGTCATTTGCAGAGTTGTATTGTCTGATATTGTTCAGAAAATCCTTTGACTGGATGGAAATGCCTTCTACAAGATCCATGAGAGGTTGAGAAGGAGCTGGTAGTGCTGGCAATGTTACCTGACCGCCTGAGCAGCACATACCATTTGTTTCATTTGAAAATTTTAAAGCTCCACAGAAAAGACATTTTGTGTTTAGCATACCAATTTGGACAGGGTTATTATTTTTGTAAGAATGGGATTGATCATATCTGAAAATAGCTTCAGGAGGTGTGAAGAACGAATTTGTACGTGGTCTATTTCTGAGAGCAATTTAATTGGACCTCTGTCTAATCATTAAAACATTGATTTAATGACCAGCATTAAGTGCTGCAACATGCATTTGCTGACCTTGAGAAAATCTCATCTAGCTTCTCTCTTCAAACTCTCGCCTTCGGTTTTCTACAATCCTCCTTGTTTTATACTTGTTTCTGGAGAGATTACGTCTTTTCTTTGGGGTCTTATTTTTCCCAATATTGTAAACAGAAAATTATGAACATAGAAAGAAATTATACATTAATCCCTATTTTGTAAGCAGTTGTATCCGTAAGAAATTGAAGAGAGCAGAAATTGAAAGAAGAGAAAACGAAAAGAACAGAGAAAGAAAGCGAAAGATGTATGTACGTCTATATGAAATAGACGTGTGTGTGTGTGTGTGTGTGTGTGTGCGTGCGCGCGTGTGTGTGTGTGCGTGTGTGCGTGCTTGTGCGTGCGTGCTTGTGCGTGTGTATGTGAGAGAGAAAGAGGGTGAGAAAGAGAGAGTGAGTGAGTGAAGGTGTGTGTCGTGATGATTGATGTCTTTTAAGGTACACACACATATAGAAAATGTGACGTCGTCGTATAAAATTTTTACGATAGTTGATTTATGGAAAAGATTATGTCAAATTTTTGAAATGCAAATATGTGAATGGAAATTAAGTTTAATTTGTAGCCAAAATAGTACTGAATCTTTTGACACCCCATACGTCAAAATCTGTAACTCGGTTTTGGAAAGCACAAGGAATATATAATATATAGGACAGTATCTCATATAACAATACAGACGTAATACTGAAATAGTGTAAGAGATAAGAGATTGCTCTAGGCTCGCATTAGGCAAGAAGCTGGAAATTTTTTGGCCCATGACACTGCATGGACCTTGGCTTTTGTATTTGACGCCTGTTGCTTTAAGTATTTTATATATATATATATGTATGTATGTATGTATGTATGTATGATTAAGCCAATGAGGCAGACCTCTATATGGTAGCGAGACCTGGTAGAAATAGCAGCCAAATGTCCCTCAAAACACCCTAGTGTATTAATCCGACAATTCTACCTATTATGTAGTTTGAGTGAGAAACTGTAACTAAAGATTAAGATTATTAACCCCACAGAGAGAGGAAAGAAGAGAGACAGCATAGCGACGGTTTTGGCTGACTGTCATCCTGTACTCCCCTTGGTGCTAGCGAAATGATATGTGCCGGCTGTCTGAGCGACTGGCTGTTTTAATGGCGGGACAAACAGGACATAAAATAGCGATTCTCACTTTGAAATTAACAACTTCAGCGCGATCGGATGGACAATACTCGAGTTATAAGCGCACAAACAGACAGACAGAACAGATTATATATATATATATATATATATATATATATATATATATATATATATATATATATATATATATATCAAATTCAAATTACGATGAACGTAAACAAACAAACGAAGTTTGCTTTAGAAGCGTTGAGATGTCTTAGAAAGTTAAAGAAGTGATTTTAAATTCTCAACGCAGGATAATGCTAATAATATAGCCTGAACAGGATAAGCTACCCCTATTATGCAGAAAAAGTGTTGGTGGCCGGCTATGAGACTCGAAATCACACCTCCGTGATTACGCGTCGCGGTGCTCTGAACCATTAAGCTAATGCAGTGTGCTCCGGGCAGTCCTTGAATTTCACGTCCCACCCCCGGACTCCAAGCCTACACAGGCTTATGCAGCAGACCTCCGTACACCCTCATAAAAACGACGGCCGGGACAGACCGCCTTCTGTGCTACGCTATTGTCTTGATAATAGATGTTAGATTAGATTTAACTTGGAACTACACTAAAATAACCAACTACCCCAATTGGTGCTAATAGGATTTTAAAATCATGATTGGAGTATACGTTGTATCTTGAGCTTTCCTGGGTCGTTTTCCTTTAATTTCTACATCAATGCACGTTTATTTTTTCTCTATTACTAACAACTTGTCTGTTACATTAAGATTTTACAAATGCTGCGCAAATACGCGCACTTGGATGCATGAATGAATGAGTGTATAAATAGATAGATGTGTGTGTGTGTGTGTGTCTGTCTGTGTATGTGTGTGCGCGCGGGTAATTAAGCTAAAAGTGATAAAATTTCTGATCACCTGGCAGTCGTTTTCTTCCACGGATATCCTGTCGATGCGTTTTAATTTAATACATTTAAAATGTGTGTGCGCGCGCATATATGTATCTATGGACAGAGAATCGTGTAGGTATCACAGAAAGTCCTTCTAACGAATTCGGCTATCAGACCACATAGCAATTCAAATGTAATGCAGTGTCCAAGAACTGATATATGTAATAATATTAATAATGCGATGAATCGTCCTTTGTGGTTTATACACACAAACACATACACACACATACACACGCACGCACGCACACATACACACAGAGGTGTATATGTACATGGATAAACATATACGTATGTATGCACACTGATGTAGGAGTAAAGGTCCGGGTGTATGCGTGTAGGTATTTGTATGTGCACATCCGTGTAAGCATTATGGTCAAATGGTCGTCTTCGACATTTTCAATCCAAAGGGATTTTTAAACCCAATATTTATACGCTATTATTTATAGTTTACCTTTCAAGATCCAACGTTCTAAAAAGAAAAGAATTATTTCATATGCTATGAAAATACACACACACACTCTTACGTACATTCGTAAATGTGTGCGCGCGCGAGTGTATGCTCATATGTATGAGTCCAACATAGATTCAACGGTTTTTATTATATAAATACAACATATATACAGTATGTGTAGATATCACTGCAACATTTTGAGATACAGTCAGACATTCTTAATATTCAAAAAATAACTTAAAGAGGAGGAGCACTAAGCAGGCATAAGTAAAATTGTTTCTTCAACCAGCTCGTAACACCTGCCAAATGTCTGCGGCCGAAGAGAAGGTAACTACTCCGAAATGCTTTCATCTCACAGTCTGGGTGGCGCTGCGAGCTGATCTAGATGTATACACACCATTTGTCAATAAACGGAATATATTTTCTGTGCCAACTCAGTAGTAGCTTGTTCACCGGTTCGAACCTGGCTCAAGTATATTCGCACTGATAATAACATTACAATTTTACTTATCACTGCTTAGCATTCCCCCTCTGTAATTACTTACGGTGAGCCGCCACACAGCGCTACCAGTTGCCGTGTGGCAACTGGAAAAGCATAAGAGAGTCAGTCTCTTCAATCAGCTCGTAGTGCTGCCTGCCTGGTTTCTGTGACTGAAGAGAAGATAACTACTCCGAAATGCTTGCATCCCACGATCTGGGTAGGTGACGCTGCTAGCTGATCTGGGGGTATACATACCATTTGTCAACAAACGGGATATATTATCCGTAACAAAACACAGTAAGTAGCTTGTTCACTGGTTCGAACGTGCTTCAAGCACATTCAGACTAATAGTAACATTACAATCAATAAATAACATTTCCATATATTGATTTGTACCACTTAGACTACGCCAGCTACGATAAATTTACCGTGTCACCATAAATGGCATTAACACCTACGTAAACATGGTTCGACCTGTCAGATCGGCTGGTGTATAACCTGCAGTGGTGATTCTAAACCATAGCCGATAGATACTCGGTCAGACAACACAAGCAAACCACCATAGTTTCACGTGATCAGTCTATTAATCGACTAATCAGCGTGAGACTGCTGCGTTATATAGTTTTCTCGAATGTTCTCGTACCCTATAGAAGACCGTTTTGCCATTGTTAATCGCAGAATGTTGAAAGCGGCTGAGCGACATGCGCCTCTATTCATGTTTTTCTTTCTATCCCAGTCAGCAAATATTTATGTTGTTCATTGTATTTAACCAACACCAAATATATTTATCTCCAACAATAAATATTTCAGTTGAATGTCAGCGAATGTGCTTCAGTTATTATTCACACAACCAAAGAAATATATCTCCATTGACCAGCTTAACTCGAGCGACAGCAATCAACTCGTGACAAACCGAATAAACTTTAGACTTGAAAGTAGGTTCGGTGAATTTTCCCGCCAAATAGATCTGCCGAAAGTTCTAGAAGCTTAACTAAATGCTATAAAAAGTTGGGGTATTGAACTCCCAAGCACCCTCAGGTACAACGCAGAACTTTATCGGGCAGTTTTATGATAAGCTGTAAAACATTTGATTTCTACCCCATTTTCGACTATATGTGAATTACGAGTTTATCATGCGTGCAGACCTCGTTTCAGCCAATCAGAACTTTTTGTTCATATTATAATCACTAAAACTTTCTATGAACGGAGGCTTTAAATAAAGCGTTATTAGCGCGAGAAAAAGCAGAATGAATTGGGACCCAGTTGCTTAAGGTCCAGGGTGAATTTCTCTCTCGCTAATAGCTGTTTTTCACTCTCCATACTCAACCCAGCGCGTGTAATCTAATAGCTATTTTCACATCTCTATACTCAACCCGGAGTTGGATGAAGAATCAACACGACCTCGTGAATATGCATCGTTGTGAAAGATCAGTCTAATTATCAAATTTCTGTAGATCTCCAGCTCCTGTAAAACACGATGTTCATATAAGATTGACGTTGCCTGTATGGCAAGAAGCCTTGTACTGATGTAAATGGTGTATATAAACTGACAAGTCTTTTGTCATAACCTCACTACAGGTGTTTTCACTCTTTTTATTTATTCTGTCTTTAATAATCATTAACGATTTTCACATAAATAGCTGAATTAGTGTATGCAGTTGTAGCAGAAGTGATTTACACTATCATTGTGTGAGATGTTTTCATTTTGACTTATATAGGCTTTACCCAAGTATCGGCTCCACAAGGCCTTTTCATTCCAGCGGTCACATGACCTCGTGATTAAACGAACCTGTTGTTTGCATTGGTTGGCTTCCAGCTGTCCAATTGCGTTGGTGCAACAGTTTATTTTTCCGTACGCAAGAAATTAATCACCAGCTTCTAGGAGCCCACTAATCTCAATAAGAACGGTAGTTCTCGACTGTTCTAGGTCTTTGGCACGCGCCACAGACCACACGTAACTCGTCTCCGGTAATGATGTTCTGACACCAGCCAGTCTCCGCTTTCATCTTCTCCATGGCGCCTGTCTACATCATGCTGTGATCAACAGATCAACGGCTGCCTCTACACCACCACCAAACGGTATGTCAATTTTGTCTACCAAATCAGTCCAGCCTAAACACGAAGTCTCTACTGCTTTATTCAAATAACTGTTGTACATATGTAAATGCAAACGTTCAGAATAGTAAAAAATATGGAAAGCTATATAAGTATTAGTGTGGTAGAACCTTCAGACGCAGCTACCTAATTCTATATAATACCAACAGCGATTTAATGACCAAACCTACTAAATGTGTATCATTTTTATCTTTCATCTTTTACTTGTTTCAGTCAGTGGACTGTAGCCATACTGGGGCACTACCTTGAAAGGCATAGTTGAAGAAATAGAACCCAGTAGTTTTTTTAAAGTCTTTTACTTATTCTGTCGGGTTTTGCCGAACCGCTAAGTCATGAGTACGAAAACAAACCAACATTGGTTGACAAGCAGTAGCGGGTGGCAAACATAAATACAAAGACACCCCCACACACACATACATATATATCTGTCTACCAAACTCACTCACAAGACACAGGTTGGCCCGAGACTATAGACTATAGTAGAGAACACTTGCCCAAGGTATTGTACAGTGAGACTGGACTCGAAACCTCATAGTTGCAAAGTGAGACGTGCTTGTGCCTCTTAAGCATACACGCATGCCTGCACTTATACATTTTCTCTTTTTTGTTTGGTTTCACTTTTTTGTTGTTGTTTTTACCAGAAACAATACTATATGTCCAGAAAAATATATTAAGTGTATATTTCAGATATAAATGTTTTGTTAAAATGTTCCATCGTTCGCATTACTATTATTATGTCTCACCTACATGAGACTGTGTTTTGGCAGAATAATAAGAGGCACAAGAGACAATATGCGGTATTTCTTTCGATTTATATCATGGGCTCGAATCCTACCGAGGTTGGTATCTTTTTTTTTTTCCATCCTTTCAGAATCGCTTTAATAAAATACCAGCCAAGTACTTGGGCATATTTAAATTACTTGTCATCTCCACCTGGTTTTGTGACAATGTTGGAATCAGTTACTGATATCTATGTGAAGTATTCAATTACCAGACTCGTTAAAACGTTGATATTTGTTCCGCTCTCTGCGTTCTGTCTACAAATCTCACTAAGGTCAGCTTTTGTCGTTTATTCTTTCGAAGATCGATAAAGAATGTATCAACCGAGCACTGGTGTAACCCTTTCTCTTTCTGGCTGTCGGATCCTGGACGTTCCACTGGGTCAATGGCGAGAGGAAGAAAAGTGGGGGAGTCTTCGACCGCTTGCGTCAATATGGACTCCTAAGACAATAAGCGAAAGCATAGTACATGCAGGTACTAAGTCATCCTTGATGCTGAATGACAACAATAGTTTCGTTTAATGCCTATACTGATATACGCACATGCATATATGCGTGTGTACGCATAAAGTTCGAATTACTTTGATGGAAAAGTGGTTAAATATTTGTGAGGTTAGAAGCATTAGAGATACAGCGAAATGAAATGGCACCAATTTGGAATCGAAATCAGATGATGAGAGTTCAAGACTCTCCACAATTATCACATCTGGACTCGAAGTCAATGTTTATAAAGTAAGAGAAGTAACGGTGTCACTTTAGCGTGTGTTTATTTGGCCATTTACACTTTAGTGTACAGTCTAACCTTAACCCTAACTCTAAACCTAATTCTAAACTCTAACCCTAAACCTTAATCAGAAGCTAGCCAGATCCTAAAGTTAAGGGGAGCGAGTACATGAAAAAAAAAAGGCACCGTGACACATAGCAAGTAATTTTTAGCTCATTTCTCTTATATTACGTGAAATATTTCATTAGTTACAATATATGTAATTGTATTCTACATTCATTAATTTCATGTTTCAGTAACAATGTCAATATGTATGAAACTTACAACTACTGATATACATAAGTGAAGAATTTTAAAAAATTGTTGAAAAGGTGCTAATTTTGAAAAATTTGTTCGGGGAAGGTCGCCCCCCTGCTCCCCTATTAGCTACGCCACTGATCCTGATCTTACACCGAAATCCTAATCCTAGCCCAAATCAGATTATTTCACTGCGTAAAATACAGACATAGCGAAAGACCGCACGCTAAAGTAACATCGAAACGATATTGTTGATGGAATGTATTCCGGTGTTATTTCAGTATTTGATATATTAACAGGGTGAAGTGTACGGCAAATTTTACTCCAACGAGCCTAAATCAGAATATTTAGGGCAGCAGCAACAACAATCACAATAATGATAAAAACGTTGTTGTTGATAATAAAACGAAATATTTTATTTCAAACCTGAATTTACAGAGGTAATTATTTCGCCTTCAACATGAGATTAAAGAGGTATTTAACATTTCAATCACTGTCACGAAAACATTAACAATACTAATCAAAAGGTAGTATTATCTGTAGTAATTTACATGGCATTATCGTAATTAATCTGATTATAATAGACTTGAGTATGATGGGTATAGTTAATGATACAGTGGTTTGCTAAGGTACAACTTAATGCAATTGGAGAAAGCCTTTTTTAAAGAAGATATGTTGGGCTTATGTGTCTGACCTAGTAAGAATTGAAAGGTTGAATTCTAATTTCAAGGTGAATTAACGGAATGCAGCGTAGGATTAAGCACATATTTCTCAGAGATGAGGTTAAATAAATTAATAATTATATATACATATATTATGCATACTCAAAAAGGTATACATATATCATGCGTGCATACATACACACATGCACTCACATATAGACACTCACACATAGACATACACTTGTACACGTAAATATATGCAAGTACATATATATATATATATGTATAGGAGAATTCACGAAAAAACAACAGACGAAGACAGGTGGTGTAAACAAATGGATATATTAGTATAACGCTCGGAAATAGAGAAAGTCTTTAACGTTTCGAGCCTACGCTCTTCAACAGAAAGGAAAACAGAAAGAAACAAGGAGAGGAAAAAAATGTGTAGTAACGCCGTGCGCATGCGTAGAATTAAACAACCAAGCGTTTCCCGCTCAATTCATTCTCTTTCTCGCTGGCCAGCGATTGAGCATGGACGTGTGTTTAAGCTGTCTCTCTACATCTTTCGGACTTACACTCGACAGCTCGCTCACAACTACAGAACAACGTCCCAACAACTATGCTCATACAATCAGAAGCTGTAACAACAAGAACTAAAGATATGTATGTTTACCACCTAAATAAAGTGTTGTTTAAGTTGATAGTCTGGAGTTCAGAGTTCCGTTATATTCTTTAATTACATAGTAGGAAAGTCAGGTATACAATCTAAAGATGTATAACCTACATTCCTCTATACTGGTGACCCCCGACGAAGAAGGAACACAGCTATAGCAGTTCCTGCGCCGACGTCTTCATCAATGTACTCTATCTCGGTGTTTTGGGATTTTTCGCAGTCTATACTACAGACACTTTCACTTGTTCTGTGTTTTTTTCTCACACACACACTTGTGCACTCATACATTTTCTTTCCTTTCAGGGAAAACAAACACTCAAACTTTTACATCGCGTGATTCCAGTTTCCTGGACAGTTGTCATCACGGTTGTTTTGTCATTGTCATTTCATTTATACGTTGCATGCATGTATTTCACAAGTGTACATTTCATTTCTTTGAATTTTCTTTGTGTGTGTTTGTACCACATCTTGTGGGTGGTTTTCAGTGGCCATCCTGCCTCAGGCGCTCTAACAGATTTCATTTATCGTGCGTTTCCGCACTGGCAAGGGAGCTCTGTAGTAACGCCGTGCGCATGCGTAGTCTTACGCATGCGTAGAATTAAACAACCAAGCGTTTCCCGCTCAATTCATTCTCTTTCTTGCTGGCCAGCATAGAGCAATGGACGTGTCAAGAGTGTCTCGAACATTCGAACTCTGGAGACAGCCTCTTTACGTGTTAAGCTGTCTCTCTACATCTTTCGGACTTACACTCGACAGCTCGCTCACAACTACAGAACAACGTCCCAACAACTATGCTCATACAATCAGAAGCTGTAACAACAAGAACTAAAGATATGTATGTTTACCACCTAAATAAAGTATTGTTTAAGTTGATAGTCTGGAGTTCAGCGTTCCGTTATATTCTTTAATTACATAGTAGGAAAGTCAGGTATACAATCTAAAGATGTATAACCTACATTCCTCTATACTGGTGACCCCCGACGTGATTCGATCACGCAGCCCGCTGAGCTGCAATAACCCACTTTCCTCTATACTGGTGACCCCCGACGAAGAAAAACGCAGCATGGACTCTGGACTACCAACTTATAACTAGTGTACTCGACTAAAGAACAAATACGGCCATGGAGACTGAACTACATATTACCAACATCTCCAACCATAGTCAACACGACTCAACAAGAGCGGTTTTTATTCTCGCCTCTGTTAGAGTGGATTTTTCCACTCACGAAAAACAGACAGGAATTACGGCCTGCTTTTTATTATGTTTTTATATGTCGCATTTCACACTCTCACATACACATACATCTTTTATGCCACACAATAACTCTTGTTATTCATTTCATACGGTTGTTTTTTTTTTCTATCGTCTCATTACTGGTATTTACGAATTCACTAATGTTCGTAGTATAACGTAATTACCTGTATATCATCTTTGATATATATTTTGGTTTCGACCGTGTGACACGTTTAAATAAAAGGAGTCCTCTGTTTTTCCATTCGTCACCATTTCTCCTTTTTGAGTTCGCACGGTCGTTTTTTCATCTTGGGTTAAGAAAATTTTTCTTCGAGGTTTTCGCTAATGGTCGTACAGAGATTTGTCTGTCGATCGTTCTGTAAAAGCGTACGTCTTCAAACACTCATCACCAAACAGTCTTTTCGCCACCAGCGTCGTGTGCCAACCAAGATTACCACCGTGACGACAACAATTACTACTATCAATTACAAGCTTTTCCCCCCGACGTCGCCAAGTTTCAACTGAATCATTACCACTGTCAACATCATTACCACCACACATACAGAACACAGCTATAGCAGTTCCTGCGCCGACGTCTTCATCAATGTACTCTATCTCGGTGTTTTGAGATTTTTCGCAGTCTATACTACAGACACTTTCACTTGTTCTGTGTTTTTTCTCACACACACACTTGTGCACTCATACATTTTCTTTCCTTTCAGGGAAAACAAACACTCAGACTTTTACATCGCGTGATTCCAGTTTCCTGGACAGTTGTCATCACGGTTGTTTTGTCATTGTCATTTCATTTATACGTTGCATGCATGTATTTCACAAGTGTACATTTCATTTCTTTGAATTTTCTTTGTGTGTGTTTGTACCACATCTTGTGGGTGGTTTTTCAGTGGCCATCCTGCCTCAGGCGTTCTAACAGATTTCATTTATCGTGCGTTTCCGCACTGGCAAAGGAGCTCTGTACTAACGCCGTGCGCATGCGTAGAATTAAACAACCAAGCGTTTCCCGCTCAATTCATTCTCTTTCTCGCTGGCCAGCGATTGAGCATGGACGTATGTTTAAGCTGTCTCTCTACATCTTTCGGACTTACACTCGACAGCTCGCTCACAACTACAGAACAACGTCCCAACAACTATGCTCATACAATCAGAAGCTGTAACAACAAGAACTAAAGATATGTATGTTTACCACCTAAATAAAGTATTGTTTAAGTTGATAGTCTGGAGTTCAGCGTTCCGTTATATTCTTTAATTACATAGTAGGAAAGTCAGGTATACAATCTAAAGATGTATAACCTACATTCCTCTATAAATGTGTAGTGGTCAGCGATCTATTATGGCGAATGCCGCACAGAAGGATCACACAGGAGAGTTAAGAAGGGGAGAGAACAAAGAAACATTCACGCACACACATACATACATTTAATGTACAATATATGGATTTGTTTAATCCAATGGTAATCACAAAAAAGGCTCCTTTAGTGGACCCGACTATACACCACATAGTAAACTAATACGTAGGAGTGTAAGGTAGTCCTATGTAGTTGAAATCCAGTAAATCCAATCACTGAAAATTTATATAATATAAAGAAAGTTAGGAGGTATGAGATGAATATATTTATTTCACCAGTTGATATCCATAGGGTGACAGCCGTTTCGCAGCCAACATCATGCAAAAATAGCTTATTTTAGTGTATAATGAATTATGCAATATATAATACAAGTATGTGTGCTATAAATTGCATAGTACTATTGTACATTTTACAAACCAATGCAGATATAGAAGGCTAGCTCTTCAGATTGACAGAATATCATGGTTAAATCAATTTTTCAACTCCTGTATACACATACAAAAAAATCCTCCTCAAATTTATAATGTATTGAAGAAAAATTAGAGGGCTTAGAAAAACTGAAGAACAATTACAATAAATGTGTGGATCTGAGGGGGGAATATATTTAATAAAATCATAATTAATTGATCCTCTGGTATTTTCTTTTACCCAAAACCAGTGCGTGTGTGTGTGTACCAGTTTGAAGACAGGTTATATGCCCGCAGCCATTGGAGCCTGACGAGTCGTCTATAAAGCTAAGCGATTCATGGATGCGAAACCATTGGTCACTCTATGACCAGGCATATATTTAACTGCTCTAACTTTTAGAGTGTGCTTCATTTTTGGATATATGATCCACTAACGATATATATATATATGAAACGAAAATGAGATAAGGTAAATAACTTGGAGTAGCCAGTGGCATGTATTTGAACAGCAAAAACGAATGAGTAAGTTAAATAACTTACCAGATATATACTTCATTAATGGAAACTATCTCTGATTCCAGTGTGGATAGACCAATCGCTTGATGCCAATTGGTACCAACTCCAAAGGAGAAACTGAGATAACATTAAGAACCAAGATTTCTCCAAAAGTTAACATGCCATTAAAGAAAACACAATCTGATTGCCTGAAGACAAGACGGCGAGTCTGAATAGGTGTCATCAGTGTGGCAATTGTCCAACCTTATTTTCAGTAGACGATACACATAGATGAGCAAAACACAGCAGAACACATTTATGGCCAAGATGATTTACATATGTAAATATGTACGTACATAAAGTGTGTGCGCATGTGTGTGTAAATATATATGTAGAAATGTATAGTCATATACAAATACCTACAATATATAATATACATATGCATATACATGCACACAGTTATAAATACATGCATATAGACACGCGTGCGCGCATGCACACATATATACGAGGGGGGTACCAAAACGTAACCGGAAACGTTCTCTGTGGGTGTAGTTCAGATTTCTGCCGCTTGAAGTCACTTACAGCGTGCTTCCATGAAATTCTGTTTTCTGCTAGGGAAATTTGTGGCCGAAACAGTTGTCATGCTTCAAACAGCTTACAAGGCCGCTGCCATCAGCAAAACACAAGTTTACGAGTAATTTTTCTCGCTTTAGGAATGGTCACTTGTCGCTTGAAGACCAGCCTCATTCGGGGCGACCGAACAAATGAAAACGTCACGAAAATTCATGAATTGATCTTGGGGAGCCGTCGTCGAACAATTGACGAACTTGTTGATATGACTGGTGTGTCCTGGAGCACTTGCCAAAAGATTTTAAGCGAAGAATTGCGAATGAAAAGAGTTGCAACAAAATTTGTACCTCACTTGCTCACAGAAGTTTTTGAAACAGATCGGTGCTGAGTTTGAGGTTCTATAAAAGAAGATTAACTCTATTACGCCATAAACTGCGAAAAACACCTCAGGAAAACGACAATAACTCGAAAATTTTATAGGAAAAATAGTAGCCGAAAGTAACAGATTTGCAGTCCCAAAATATGGAACATTCTTTTGTAGTGAGACTCAAAACCAAGTCATCAAATAACGAAGTCAAAAGTCACAACATAACAACGGTTTGTTCACGTGAGGGTCCGAGTTCTTGGCCAATCAGCCGTCAAACTTCACGCGATAGATCCTTCTGAAACTTTTCCCTACAAGGGTTATATAAAGATTAGTTTTAGCACCAATTTTTAGAGTGCGAACCTACGACACATATCCTCTCGCCTTTTGTAATAGTCGTTTTTCACGAGTCTGCTCAGCTTGGCTATGACGATTTAACTGGCCAAAATTAATCTACTGTGTATATTCTCTCTTGTCTTGGCAAGCTTTAGTACAGAGCTTTTGTAATCAACTAATTATGAATGCAACAGAATTATTCCTCAACTGTGTTGACTTAATATTAAAACTTTATGGTTCATGAGCAACTTAGATATTATATGTGCGGTGAAGTAAGGGTTACTATTAAATGTTGGCCTGGTATTGTTATATCATTTACACGCAGCCTCACATGCATATAAACAACCTGCTATATTTTTAACTATTACCAAATCACTAACAATCTCGAACCCTAAGAAGAAATTTGAAACTTTCTTTTCATTGAACTTGAATATCATTTCGTAAACGTGAGATATAACATTTTGTGCAATTGTAGACTACTGTGACACAATCTTGGATTGGTAAACAGATTACGTTTCATCATCATCAGCAGTAGCAGCAGCACCATCATCATATGATTGAAAATATCCGCTTACAAAACTAGTAGTTAAGACCCGTGGCATTTACGTCAATAGATTTGTTGTCTAAATTGTAACAAAAGATCCTTTATTGCTTTAAACAAAACCGACTCTTCTTCTGTTATACAAGGTAATAATGAGAAATTACACTCTCACACACATTCATATACCCGTCCACTCACCCACCCACCCAACCATCTGTCCATCCATACATATACACTCACACATACATACGAACATACACACTCGCGCGCGCGCGCACATACATACATACACAACTAATGTGTATCGATACATCGTATAAACGATTGCTGAACAATATTAATTGCTTATTAAGATGGGTATTTATTTATGTGATTATTATGATGGTACAGTATAGAAAATACAACTTCGTCGGGTTGTTTGTATACAGGAGTTATTTGTAGATCTCAAGTCCATTGTGTAGGTAGTAAATTCATCTGCAACGACTAGAGAAAGAAAGGAAATCGAGGTAATTAGAGAGTATAAGCAGTGTTGTTCTACGCATAATGATGTTGCTTCCCCATCGTCGACGGAAAGAAAAAGGGGGAAGAAAAGATGTGTGCTCCTGGTGGGCGACACAAGGTCAAGTCAAAACAAAAGGACTTCTCTGTATCACATTTCACACGTGAATAACTCATAAAGATCTAAGAGGTCATCTCATTCTCATTTATCTCTTAGTGCCACAGGCTAAAACTATAGGTTGATGACTTGTGACAAAATGTGGATTTGATTTCGTAATCCTAGCTTAGAAAGTTGGAAGCTGTTCTCTCTCTCTACACACACATTTTTTTTTTACTTGCTTCACACACACACACACACATTCATTTACCTGCTTCAATCATTAGACTGTGGCCATGCCTTTACGGGTTTAGTCTTTTCAAGATGGCGTCCCCGTAATCTAGCACTTATGTTTTCAATCTCTTTATATTTGTAGTGACTTCATGCAGGCATGGCGTGGATTCGACCCTCGATAGCTAAATTTCACTTAATAGTTCAACAGCACTTTTCTCATGGTAAAACAATAATTTTTCTGTGAGTGACAGCAGTTACATTTGCCAGATGCCTTTGCTAAGCAGAATAATGTATTCACAGAATAAAGCAGAATTAAGGCGGCGAGCTGGCAGAAACATTAGCACACTGGGCGAAATGCTTAGCGGTAATCCGTCTGCCGCTATGTTCTTAGTTCAAATTCCGCCAAGGTCCGACTTAGCCTTTTATCCTTTCGGGGTCGATAAGTACCAGTTACGTACTGGAGTTGATGTAATCAACTTAATCCTTTTGTCTGTCCTTGTTTGTCCCCTCTATGTTTAGCCCCTTGTGGGCAATAAAGAAATAAGAATAATGTCTTCGCCACGTGACCCTTCTAACCTCTTCTAGGCCACCAGAGGCTGGAATGGAGATAACAGACCTCCAACAAAATCTATTGTTTTCAACAATATGTTTCTCCTTCTGGCTAGTTTTGGATAGTTATAAAAACAAGAACTCCATAAGCCAAGGTCAGTTAGTCTGGGCGGTCGGACTGGGCCCGACTTTCCGTGGATGGATCAATGCTATTATGCATAGCGACATCGATTCAATTGTCCGGGTGAACGGTTTCTTCTCGAAGCCGTTCGCGATCGAATGTTCAGTTCGCCAGGGTTGCCCCATCCTCGCTTCTGTATGTGTTGGCTCTTGAGCCATTGCTGCGGAGGTTGGAGGCCATGGGAGGAGACTTGCGTGATCTATGTTACAGTAGGAGAGCGACGGCATATGCAGATGATGTCACCATCATCGTATCTGATGAAGGGCAGCTACCTCGTGTAGAAGATGCCATCAAAGGATACGAAGCAGTAGCAGGAACAAAAATTAACCAAGAAAAATCAGTTGGCTTGCAACTCGGCACCTGGATGTCATGAAAGGTCCAGTTAGAGGCCCAACCTTTCTAATTCTTTTACAGGGCTTAGAAAAACTGAAAGACAGTTGCAATAAATGTGTGAATCAGAGAGGGGAATATGTTGCATAAAATCATAATTAACTGATCCTCCTGTATTCTTTTTACCCAAAGCCAGGAACTTTTCAGCACCCCCTCGTATATGTATACGAAAAGACAACACGAAACCGGTTATTTCTCCAAATACAATGTTTATATACCAAAAAAATTTTATAACATTTTTCTGACAATTTAAATATATACTTTAACCATGTAACACAAATCTTCTGTAGTTTTTTCACTCTTATTATCTTTTATATATATATATATATATATATATATATATATATATATATATATATATATATATATATATATATATATGTATGTATGTATGTATGTGTGTGTGTTTATGTGTCAGTAAGGTGAGGGTAGGCAACGAGTACAGTGAAGAATTCTGGTAGAGGTAGGGGTCCACCAAGGTTCAGTCCTCAGCGCCCACCTATTTATCATAGTCCTCCAAGCAATAACACAGGAATCCAAGACGGGATGCCTCTGGAAGCTCCTCTATGCTGATGACCTTATCCTAATTGCTGAGTCACTATCAGAACTAGAGGAGAAGTTTCAGGTGTGTAACCAAAGACTAGAGTCGAAGGGCCTTAGAGTCAACCTAGCTAAAACCAAAGTCCTAATAAGTAGGAAGGTAGACAAGACACAAGCCCCTTTAGGTAGATGGCCCTGCTCGATCTGTAGAAAAGGTGTAGGTAGAAACTCTATAAGATGTACCCAGTGTAAACTATGGACACATAAGAGGTGCAGCAATATCAAAGGAAGGCTAACTTGCAAGATAGTTTTTGTATGTGGCAGATGCTCAGGAGCAATAAACACTGAAAATGTGCAGAAAACAACCTTTACCACATTCCAGGGAGAAAAACTAGAAGTAGTTGATAGCTTCCGTTACCAAGGTGACCAAGTTTGTAGCGGGGGAGGGTACATTGAAAGTGTAGCTGCTAGAATAAGAATAGCCTGGGCAAAGTTCAGAGAGCACTTACCTCTACTGGTGACAAAGGGTCTCTCACTCAGAGTAAAAGGCAGACTGTATGACGCATGTGTACGAACAGCCTTGCTACATGGCAGTGAAACATAGGCCATGACTGCTGAGGACATGCGTAAGCTCACAAGAAACGAAGCCAGTATGCTCCGATGGATGTGTAATGTCAGTGTGCATACTCGACAGAGTGTAAGTACCTTGAGAGAAAAGTTAGACCTAAGAAGCATCAGTTGTGGTGTACAAGAGAGACGACCGCACTGGTATGGACGTGTGGCAAGAATGGATGAGGATAGCTGTGTGAAAAAGTGCCACACCCTAGCAGTTGAGGGAACCTGTGGAAGAGGTAGACCCAGGAAGACCTGGGACGAGGTGGTGAAGCACGACCTTCGAAATTTAGGCCTCGCCGAGGCAATGACTAGTGACCGGGACCTTTGGAAATATGCAGTACGGGAGAAGACCCGGCAAGCCAAGTGAGAGCATAAGCTAGGACCTCTGCCAGAAGTGTGGCCTGCTCACTTATCCGTATCTTTACTTCATTGGACACTAAACTCTGCTTGCGAAGACATGTTGGGGCAAGTGAAATCGAAATCGATTCATATTCGATGACTGGCACCCGCGCCAATGGAGTACTAACAGCACTATCCGAGCGTGTTCATTGCCAGAGCAGCTGTCTGGCTTCCGTGCTAGTGGCCCGTAAATAGCACCATTTGAGCGTAATCATTACAAGCATTGCTTTCTAGCACTTGTGCTGGTGGCACATTAGAAAATCATTCGAGCGAGGTCGTTGCCAGTACCACTTGACTGGCTCCCGTGCAGGTGGCACGTAAAAACACCTTTTGAGCAAGGCCGTTGCCAGTACCGTGTGACTGGCCCTCCTGCTGGTAGCACGTAAAAGCAACCACTACACTCTCGGAGTGGTTGGCGTTAGGAAGGGCATCCAGCTGTAGAAACTCTGCCAGATCAGATTGGAGCCTGGTGCAGCCTTCTGGCTTGCCAGTCCTCAGTCAAGCCATCCAACCCATGCTAACATGGAAAGCAGACGTTAAACGATGATGATGATGATGTATGTATGTATGTATGTATGTGAGCTTCCGTTTGTGTTTGTCCCTCACCTCTGTATGACAACCAATGTTGGTTTACTTACGTCCCCGTAAGTCAGCGCTTCGGCAAAAGAAGACCGAATTGAATAAGTACCAGGCTTAAAAATAAGTACTAGAGGCAAATTAGTGTGACTAAATCCTTCAAGGCGGTTCCCCAGCATGGTAACAGTTGAAGAACTAAAACAAGTAAAAGATAAGGTTATTTAAAGTGCCGTCCCACTCGAGTTGGACTGACCGGCGTCCTCTATAACCAAGCTACTGCCCGAATTTTTTCAACAGACTAAATAGACAACGCTCACAGGGTGAGGGTAGTGTTTAAACCAGACAATGGATTAGGATTTGTACCACGACAAAGAAATCAATAACAGCATTTGGTTTCCGAATAGCTTTCGTTTCTAACGCTAAAGGCCACTTGAGTGTCATAACGGAAGGAAATAAGAGCATTTTTTCCCCCACTTTAGTGACTTAAATGCAATCAATATTCTAAATCTAAAACAATTTTCACAATGTCTCTCTCACTCTCTCTCTTTTACTCTCCCTCCTCCTCTTTCTCTCTCCCTCTCTCTCTCTCTTCTATCTCTCTCCCTCATCTCTCACTCTCTCTCTCTCTCTTTTACTCTCCCTCCTCCTCTTTCTCTCTCCCTCTTCTCTCTCTCCCTCTTCTCTCCCTCTCTCTCTCTCTCTTCTATCTCTCACTCTCTCTCTCTTTTACTCTCCTCCTCCTCTTCTCTCTCTCCCTCATCTCTCTCACTCTCTCTCTCTTTTACTCTCCCTCCTCCTCTTTCTCTCTCCCTCTCTCTCTCTTCTATCTCTCTCCCTCATCTCTCTCTCTCTCTCTCTCTCTCTTTCTTAGCTGGCTTAACTGCTGCTTGTCTGTCCATCGTTATGTTAACAATCTAATAATAACAATAGGAACATGAGCATCACTGTCAAGTTTAACTATCCACTTTTAAATTATTCATTATCGCCATCTGTCTGAATCATCACCATCATCATCATCATCATCATCATCATTATCACCACCATCACTGCCATCACCACCACCACCACCTTTAACATCATCACCATCACTAAAATCATCACCACCACTATCATCATCATCATCATCATCACCAATACCACTATCACCATCAGCATCCACTTCTACCGTCACCAATCAACTAGCCAAGGAGGAAGCATCTAGTGGGCCGCTCAGCCTGTCAGAAAGAGCAGCCAAAATTCTCCATCAGATCACACACTTCCGTCTTAAAAACAGGAAGGTGATGTTGGATAATGTTATCTTATATAATAAGAAATGATGACCATGGCTCTAAGAACAACAATAACAAACATAACAATCTAACCACTGAAGGAGCTTTTACTTGGTCGTTACATATGCTAGAAATAGCAAAACAAATCCTCTCAAATCTCACCCTTACTGTTTTAAAACAGGAAATACCTTGGACAATGTTCTAGAACAAAAAAACAGGATGGTCAAGGTTGGGATATCTTTGATCATAGATTTGCTCAGTGAAGGCCAAACTGCACTAAACAATGCCAATAACAACTACAACAACAATCTAATTATCTCGACCGTCATTTTTAGTCGGATCTGGAAATACTGTATGCTCCTCCCCGACACACAGTTCTTCAGCTTTTTTTTTTCTTCTTTAAATGTCAATACAATAATTGATTCTGACATAGACACAAGGCTTGAAATTTGAGGGAGCAGGGTTTGTCAGTTACACAGGCCCCAAAATTTGACTGGTGTCCTACGTTATCGACTCCAAAAAGATGAAGAAAAAAAAAACGAAATTGATCTCAGTGGGATTTGAACTCAGTACAAAATGAGCCAGAATAATACTACAAGACATTGTCACCGACGTTCTACCGGCTTTTCTGTCCCTACTCTATGCTGTCAACTGATTATTCCACCCACGTTCATTTGACTTTTGCAAATAAAGCTGTTTTGTTTTTATTGGTGTTAATGGATGCGTTTCTGTTGCTTCTGCATATTGGCACATGGGCAATGGATGCAGGAATATTACATGGATGGCTAACAAAACTTGTGGGGGTATATATACAAATAATAAATATATAAATGTGCCCTTTTAAAGCCTAGCCAAGCTCATGGGCCCGATTTCCCGGTTTCAATGGCGTATGTGTTCCCCAGCTGGACGGGACGCCAGTCCATCGCACCGTTACTCATTTTTACCAGCTGAGTAGACTGGAGCAACGTGAAATGAAGTGTTTTGCTCAAGAACACAACGCGTCGCCCGGCCCAGGAATCGAAACCACAATCTTACGATCATGGTGCTGACACCCTAACCACTAAGCCACGCGCCTCCACATATATACAAATGAAATGAGAATTTTTTAGAAAATGAAAATAAAAGCATTCACTATACAAACTTTTTTGGGGGCCTTGCACAAGGGTAATGGTTCCTAACCATTTTTTTGCCTGTTGACCCCTTTGATACCTATTTTACTTGGATGGACCTATAGGAAAGTGGGTTATCCATCATTGGATGTATACCTGACTTTCCTATATAAAATTAGAAATTAACGGAACGCTGAACTCCAGACTATCAACTTAAACAACATTTATTCAGGTGGTAAATATATACATCTTTAGCTCTTGTTTGTTGTTACAGCTTCTGTGTGTGTGAGTATAGTTGGTGGGACGTTGTTATGTAGATGTAAGCGAGCTGTCGAGTGTAAGTCCGAAAGATGGAGAGTGACAGCTAAACACGTCCATGCTCTATTGCTGGCCAGCAAGAAAGAGATCGAATAGAAGCGGGAACGCTAGGTTGTTTAATTCCACGCATGCGTGAGACTACGCATGCGCACGGCGTTACTACAGACCCTCATAGCCATTCAATGTGTAGCGAGACCAATTTCTGTCATGGCATATTGAAAACATTTCGATTTATATAGGCTTATCATGTTAATCTATAGTGATTGGTCAACATACCTATCATGGGAGTGTTTGGACATTTGTTGGGTCCTGTCTTGTGTTTGGTTGAGTGCTGCACGGGAATTGGATCGAAGGTTCAATCACATTGCGCATAATATATTCTCAAACAACTAACCCGTATGTGTTCTGGAGCCTCCTTCTTTCCATAAATTGGTGCGACAAATTATTTACGAGTCAGAGGGGTGAGAGGTTTTCAGCAATGAGAATTAATATAACAGAGCCCTTGTAACCAATGACGACCCAAGCTGAATTATCCAAACAATGGATGAACAACAACTACCAGAATTTATAATTCTTAAAATATTTTGTTCATTGTAGATATATAAACAACTTACTGCACATAAAATTTAAGAACAAAATCTTATATGGACTTCCAAGGGTCATATAGACCCCGGTTGAGAACCATTGTACCAGGGTGTCATCTAAAGACAATCAAGGAAGCCCAAGATTTTGGATTACCCTGACCATCAAAGATAAATTGTCTTTCCCAGTTGTCAGTCTCCAGTCTCTAAGTGCATGCCAGAAGTAAATTCATGCATTCAGGATATTCACAACACTCAGTCACCTTTCAACGAATTTACTAGATGCGCATCCCATCTCTAACCTCATCTTCCTCTCCAAATGAAAATTGAAGATGTCAATGAGGCGTTGCCCAAAGAAGAATGTACGTATCATTTTTCGGTCCTTTCAGTTGAGTCCACAATACAACCTCTTTTGCCATAATCACGGAAACTACCAGCACTTCTTCATCAAAGAAGGTGGCATGATCATTTTCATAATGGACTCCGCCAACAGCTGAATTCGTTCTACATGTGACAACAGTTATTCAGCAAAATTACACAAAGAGTCAGCTTGAACACTGAACAACTGGGCGTGTAGAATGATTCATAATAATTACACTCTGAGTTTTAAAAAATCAGTTTGTGTCAATAAAATAAAGAACAGGGCAAGTACTATCGTGGATTTGACTATACTTTCCTCTAAAATTTGTAGTTTCATACCCATGGATTGTCAGAATCACCATGAGCTTTTCTGTTCATTTTATTGCATTTTTCTTGCACTTTTTAATACTCTCATGAGCATCCATTCTGTAACATGCCTTTTGATGCTGTGAAACGCCCTCTACCCAACACCTCGCCTTCCACATCCAGTCTCCGATGTACAGCTTTTGCTGGGGGATACTGTGTCAGACTCTGCAATCGGTGTTGTTTCACAGTGCTTCAAGCAGTTATACTTGCACATTATTTTTTTGCAGGCTTCATTCTTACTGCATTTAATGCATTCATCCTTCAACCTACTCACCGCTCTTGCAGGCTTACAACTATTTTGCTTCTGCAAAAGGCTCGCTGCTCTTGCAGGCAAATTCTTGGCACTGCTTATGTCCAGCAGCTAACATCTGCAAGCGACCCACCACTCTTGCAGGCAAAATCATGGTACTTGATTATGTCTCAGCAGCCAACATTGCATTCATACACTTTAACTTTCGCATCCTGTGATTTTCAGTTTCTTGGACAGGTACTATCACATTTGCACGTCAGGTTTCGCTTGCTCTGTCTCACGGAGACCACCTTTCAGGGCAGCAAGCTACGAAGAACCTCCTTCAGTTTCCTTTTTGTTGTGTTCACATTCCCTTTTTGTCATTTTCTTTTGTTCTTTTCTCCTTAATGTTGATCACCTTTTCAGTCTGAGCAGTGGGATCATGTAGGAACACTATTTCCCTTTGGCAGAACACTTATCCATCTAGACGTGATTTGGTTAGTATCTGCTTTACATTGGGCGTAGATACACACTACTGCCTATCACTAACATGTGGGGAAAGATTTTAATCAGTCCCAGCCAAGCCCCCAAGGGAGTAAGATGTAGTGACATGTCGCTGTCGGAGCTCAACTCCACCACATGGACAACATCTAATGGAGAAACACTCTTGAACTAAATAACTATTTATGGACTGTTCGAACATCTATCATGTTCACATTTTACAATATACAGTAACAGTAAGTGTTACATATTTAATATGCTGCATACACCTTTTTTGGGATTTGTGACCCTATAATGAGGAGCTCGAACTTCTGTTCACTTAGGACACTGTTATACTCTGTATGCTGGCCAGCAAACCTTGACTTAATGCTATCATCACTTACTCTTATAATAAATTATTATTGATCTGTTAAGCCTTCTGAGCGTTTTCTATCATTTCACTATATGGTATTATGCTACCACTGTTATAAAAAGTCAGATGCTATTTGAGTGTACCTCTGCTAAAAATTGGTGACCCTGACGACCCTAAAGACCAAATGCCTTGTGGTATTTAGTTGCGTTATTCAACGTTCTGAATTTAAATCCGACTGAGGTCAACTCTGCCTCTTAGTGTCGATAAAATAAAGTACTAATCAAGTTCTGGGGTCGACATAAACGATTGTTCCCCTCCCCCTGAAATTCCTGACTTTGTACTTATGTTAGAAACTATAATGGTGGATTGCAGAATCGTTAGAACATTGAAAAATAACGCTTTGTGGTATTTCTTCTGGTTCTTTACGTTCTGATTCCAAATCCCGCTGAAATCAACTTGGCCCAACATCTTTTCGAGGTCGATAAAATAAAGAAGTAGTCAAGTACTTGGGGGTCGATGTTATCGAATAATCTCTTCTCTAAAATTGTTGGCTTTGTGCCTAAATCAGAAAACATAATTAAGAGCGGTGGATTTGCAGAATCTTTGGAGCAGCGAGAAATAAATGCTTTGGGCGGTGGAATTTGCACGGGTACTGCGAATTATTATTTCTAAAAAAAAAAAAAAAAAGAAAAAACAAGGCGGTGAGCTGGCAGAATTGTTAGCATGTCGGACAAAAATGCGTAGTGACATTTTTTCCGGCTCTTTACGTTTTAAGTTCAAATACCGCCGAGGTCAATTTTTCGTCATTTCGGGGTTCGATAAAATAAAGACCCCTCCCCCAAAATTTCAGGCCCTGTGCCTATAGTAGAAAGAATTATTTCTAAAGAAAAAAACAATCACATTTAGTGGAAGAAGTTGTTGATTTAATTGATTCATTAGTTAACGTAGTATGTATTTTACCCATCTCGGAAGGACAGAAAGCGAAGTCGACATCATCCGAATTTGAACTATAGTAATTATATTCAATATCACCGAAGTTTCTTCATTGTGACTCTCTTGCTATTAAAAATATTGATTTATGAACATTTTATTTCACTGTTTCAGCTTATTGAAAGGGAAGGCTAAACAGGAAATTCCAGAAAAGAGATAACTGCGAATAATAGACAACTTGTTTAGTAGCCAGTGATTTAGCAAGTGTCAATCTGGACATTTGGTGCAATAGCGAACAAAAGAGACACTAAGTGGTCGCACGACCAGCAGAAATAGCAGTCAAATTTCATTCAAATTATACTTACTATCTATTAAAAAAAAGAAAACATTACAAAAAAAGGGGATATACAAGATAATGTAGTCCTGGATACACTATACTTAGAAACAACAAAGGATGTGATGGTCAGCGTTAGGATGTATCTGATCATTGGCCTGCTACATCAGAGTTGGCCTGAGGCTAAACAACATCAATAACAATGGATGATATAGCCCTGCATACTTTATATACTACTATAGCATACAGGATCCGGACAAAAACCCCATAGTTAAAGTGTGAAAGTGGCCAAAAGCCCCACGGTTATATTTTTCAGTTTTTTTTTTTGTTTTTTTGTTTTTTTACTTGTTGCACTCATTAGACTGTGACCATGAGGAATTTTTAGTCGAATGTATCGACCCCAGAATTTTTTTAGGTGATTTTCAACCACCACATGAAGTTAAGCCTAGAAGATCTCTCCACATGCTAGAAATAACAGTCAAATCTTTAAAAGAAATTTTATAATTTCACGTAAACAGAAACGGAAATCACGGTTGTGAAAGAAAAAAAAAAACTTATTTTCCAAAAATTCCAATTTTTAAGTAAACATTCAATCGAAAATAAATAACAGGACCCACTACTACTCAATGTATATATTGTCTGAATTCTAACAAAAGAGAAAGCATTTACTTCAAGAAATGTGTAGAAACATAAAATCGATAAGAAGTACGTTTGAATGACTAGCCTTCGGCGCCATAATTCTGTTAGACATTCAACAGCCGGAGAAAGTTCAAAGGATCAGCTCATTCTCATTAATCTCCAATATTTATCTCATCAGATTAGAGAGTGGCAGCTCTGTCACTTCTTGTGGAAGAAACAAGTTCCACTGGTCAAACGGTTCATCTACTGCCAGCATCCTTTTCGTGAAGGGGTGATATACTGTGACTGATGATGCGCAGGCATCTGCTGAAGCTGCGGCACCTACGAAACTTCCTTACCGCTGAACAGGTGTAGTTACCTTTTGTCAGGTGGATTTTTCGCAGGACTACAGCTTGCCTTATGTCAAACGAAAACCATGAACGAGTGCCTGCAATCTGGAATGTTGTTAAGTGTTCACAGCCATCTACTAGTTAGGCAATGCAGTTAGTGGAAATTCTACTTTATCATTCTATAGAGAGCCAACGGAAAGAAGCAACCGCGTGCTTGAGAAAACTTTAGGCCTCTATGTGAACAAACAAGCGCAGCAACTGCCCGAGATGCGTACAGAGCAACGCAACTGTTCTGCATGCACTCGGCTGGTGTCTGTGCAATGCTGAATTGTGGAGCTACGTCAATCACCTTCTGTCAAGTACACAACGGATCCAGCTATCAACTGAGTCCATTGTGAAGATCGTCCTGCCTCTTTCTTGCGGCAGGTAAGGACAGACTAGTTAACTGTCATGGCAAAGCAGAGTTTGATGGGAAATTGCACCCGTTTAAACTTGTAGGTCGTATCGGAGGGAGTGAGGGACATGGGAGTTATAAGTACGTCTTTGCCTGCCGCCGGTCCATTCAAGGTTGTTGCCTGCAGAACTTGGGAGCACAATATTTTGATAATCATCCGTGTACCATTGCACATTATTGAAACATCTAAATTCCTTAGCACCATGATTGGCGCACTATCCTTCAGATGCAGTTCGTGAGGTGGTAGTCCTGCGGGTGTTTGGGAGTTAAGGAATTCAGGTGTAGCATTTCTCAACCTTATTATTTCGGATCCCCTGTTTCAGTTGGAGCCTCCAGCTGTACGAAAATTTTCTGACTTCCGCCCTCGTTAGATTTGTCATGGGCCGGCCGGTCTATCTCAGATACATGGGAAGCTGAATTAAATTTTTCATCAACACAGGGGAGCCAAAATAAACTTTTTCAATGTCCAATGGAAGCCAAATCGCGAAAAAGGTTGAGAAATGCTGATCTATAACGATCATTTTTATTTAGGCACATCGTAAAAGTAATTATAAAGAATTGCTAAATATAAAGAAAAGTAGGTTTTTTGAAGCAAATGCAGTTAGAAAAAATATTTGCCATTTCAAGTCATCACTAAAAATAAAGCTCATCAATTTTTGAATGAAATAATAATTTTATTCTTTTATTGTAAGTTGTAAATTTTGCCCACCAAATTGATTAGAAATGCATAAATTTAATAATAATGATGCTAAATAAAATTTAGTCGAGAAATACCAAAGAAATTACTTTATATCAACAAAAAACAGACATGTACCTTTATAGAGAACAGGTTGTACTCAAGCGATACATACCAAATACACAGAGTTGAAACAGTATAGGATTTTTCTTTTCAGCGTTGAATGTTAACCATCTCACTTCCATTGCGCGCACACACGCACACATACACAAACACAAACACACATACACACGCACGCACGCACACACACACACATTCACATCCCCCCCTTTACATACATACACATATATTCACACACAGTCAAAACGCTGACATCACCCCTTCCTTCCTTATTCATGTATCACCCCTTCCTTTCTCATTCATAAACTCAATAGGATTATTATAGATTATCTCGGTAACCATGGAAGCTATGAAAAAAATATGACATCACCCCTTCCTTCCTTATTCATGTAGCACCCCTTCTTTCGTTATTCATGTATCACCCCTTCTTTCCTTATTCATGTATCACCCCTTCCTTTCTCATTCATAAACACAAGAGTATCATTATAGGAGATTATCTCGCTAACCACGGGAGCTAAGAAAAAAATAAAAAGTCCAGCATCATCACCAGATGATTCTATACATCTGTGTAATTTTTCGCGCACATCCGCCCAGCCGGTTGACCGTGAATGGCAAGGCAAGTAAGAATCGCCCATGTCAAATTTATATATATATATATATATATATATATATATATATATATATATATATATATATATATATATATATATATATATATATATATATATATATACATATACATATATATGTATGTATGTATGTATAGTTGTATTTTGGGATGGTCATTTTATTTATTTATTTATTTTGCCAAATAAACACATGCACTATTTTTTTTCCGGATCTTTGTGATTTGACGGGCAACATTTTTTTATGTAGTGTTTTTGGTACCGAAACACTTTCAAACTTCGTATACTTGTATATTTTGTGTTATAGAACAGATAAAAAAATTTGTATTCTAAGTTATTCATGTAAAAAATTGTCGTATTTCGGTTAGGGTTATGATTATTTTTGCCATAACCTTAACTCTAACCCTATAACTCATAACCATAACCCTAACCCTAACCCTAACCCCAACCCTAACCCTAACACCCGAACCCTAACCCTAAAACCCTAAACCCTTACTAGGGAATAATGATATAATTAAACAGGGAATAACACACTTGACACCGAACAGCACTAACTGTATTCAGCTGAATAGACGTCAGTGATTGGTTGAAATTACAGAAATACGACAACTTTAACATGAAATAACTTGCGATGTACAATTTTTTGTTAAGAAGGTTAAGAGAAGAAGTTGTTTTATATGACACATACTACCAGTGTCCCAAGTTTGAAAGTGTTTCGTTAAGAAAACAAGTGTTGCCCGTCAAATCACAAAAATCCTTTTTTCCTTCACTCATTTATTACTGTTCTTATTTATTTTATGTCCATTGTCCGAAAATCTTTCGACACACATTTGTGACTTCTTCAGTGGCACTTTCCATTTCCGTGTGTGTTCTTGCTCCTCTTACTCCTGTATGTATATATATATATATATATATATATATATATATATATATATATATATATATATATATATATATATGTGTGTGTATGTATGTATGTATGTATGTATATATATATATATATATATATATATATATATATATACATATATATATATATACATATATATTCATATATACGTACATACATGTACATACTTACATTTATATGTATATACACATGCATATATGGGTACAGGACGTCAAAATACGTAAACAACATGAAAAACGAGAACATGAAATACAAAATCATGGAAAATGAACTTTGTTTGCGAACAGTGAAAGAAACAAATAGAAAAACAAGACAGGCAACATAAAGAACAATCCCTTCATACGTTGTCCACTGTTTTATCTACTCTGCATTTCGAGCGTTAGGACAAGATGCGTCTTCGTCAAAACAGTCAATCCCGCAAAGCAAATTAAATACAATTTGGGATTTGTGGAGAGTCAAGGTTGGTAACAAAAACAGGACAGTTAAAACAAACAGTAAGGGCTGTTAAGAGCCATAAAGAGGTGAAGTGGTGAATGCTGGTGAAACAAGCTTTGACAGGAGACAGACTAAAATACATGCTATCCCTTGTAGCTTAACGAGAAGAAAGAAATTTGAGTTAGGAGAAGAAAGATGGCCGCTGGTCACGTGTGAGCAACGAGAGAGTCAAGGAAGAAGAGGAGGAGTGAGGGAGAAAGGAAAGATAGAGAACGGTGAAGGAGAGGAGAAGAATTAGAGAAAGAATAGTAGAGAAAAAAATAGAAAGAAAGGAGGAAGAGAGAAATAGAGATAGTGATAGTGTCACATCAGGATTATTGAGATAAAACTTAATTGGAAATAGATGCGTGGCGTTCAATCATATAATAATATCAATAATGTATATATATGCATCGTTTTTTCTATTTGTTTCTTTCACTGTTCGCAAAACAGTTCGTTTTCCATGTTTTTGCCTTTCAGGTTCTCATTTTTCATGTTGTTTACGTTTTTTGACATCCTATACCCATCTATGCATATGTATATACATATATATGTAAGTATGTACATGTATGTATATATGCATGTACTCTTTTACTTGTTTCAGTCATTTGACTGTAGCTATGCTGGAGCACCGCCTTTTAGTCGAGCTAATCGACCCCAGGACTTATTCTTTGTAAGCCTAGAACTTATTCTATTGGTCTCTTTAGCCGAACTGCTAAGTTACGGGGACGTAAACACACCAGCATCGGTTGTCAAGCGATGTTGGGGGGGGACAACCACAGACACACAAACATATACACACACATACATATATATACATATATACGATGATGATGATGATGATACGATGGGCTTCTTTTAGTTTCCGTCTACCAAATCCACTCACAAGGCTTTGGTCGGCCCAAGGCTATAGTAGAAGACACTTGCCCAAGGTGCCATGCAGTGGGACTGAACCCGGAACCATGTGGTTGGTAAGCAAGCTACTTACCACACAGCCACTCATGATCGAGTGCCACGCATCCATTTCCAAGTAAGTTTTATCTTAATAATCCTGATGCGACACTATTACTATCTCTATTTCTCTCTCACTCTTCCTCCTTCTTTCTTTTTTCTCTCCCATCCTTTCTCTAATTCTTATCCTCCCGTTTTCTCCTCCTCTTTCTCCTCACTCCTCCTCTTCCTCCTTGACTCTCTCGTTGCTCACATGTGACCAGCGGCCATCTTTCTTCTCCTAACTCGAATTTTTTTCTTTCATCTCGTTAAGCTACAAGGGATAGCACGCATTTTTATCTGTCTCTTGTCAAAGCTTGTTTCACCAGCATTCACCACTTCACCTCTTTATGACTCTTAACAGCCCTTACCGTTTGTTTTAACTGTTCTGTTTTTGTTACCAACCTCGACCCTCTGCAAATCCCAAATTTTATTTAATTTGCTTTGCGGGATTGACTGTTTTGACAAAGACACATCTTGTCCTAACGTTCAAAATGCAGAGTTGATAAAACATTGGACAACATATGAAGGGATTGTTCTTTATGTTGCCTGTCTTGTTTTTCTATTTGTTTCTTTTACTGTTCGCAAAAAGGTTCGTTTTCCATGTTTTTGTATTTCATGTTCTCGTTTTTCATGTTGTTTCCGTTTTTTGACTTCCTGTACCCATAAATGCATCTGTATATACATATATATGTAAGTATGTACATGTATGTTTGTATGTATGTATGTATATATGCATAATAATTGCATAATATTTTTATTTGTGCTGTTAAATGTTTTAATTCTTTCTGCTTTCCTCGCATACTGTTTTTCTCTGTTATATTGGTGCGCTACGGTGGATTATTTAAGACTTAGCTCTTATTTCTAGCAGGTAGATGCTCATTAAGCATCATTACGCTTCGTGCAAATTTATAATTCATAGCTCTTTAAAGCTATTATAACTGCGTTCCACCCATGCCCCTACTGGTGATATCATCAAATTTTGAATTTATCCACAGATGATATGAACAGTAGTGACATCTAACTTCAAATCTCAGTGTTTGAATATTTCATTTATTTATATATATATATATATATATATATATATATATATATTATTTATATTATTATATGATTGAACTCCATGCATCCATTTCCAAGTAAGTTTTATCTATCTATCTATCTATCTATTTATCTATCTATCTTTCTCTCTCTCTCTCTCTCTGTATATATATATATGTATGTATGTATGTATGGATGGATGAATGGATGGATGTATGTTTAAATATATGTGTGAAAAGAGAAAAAGAGAAGGGGATGAGCGCACCAGCGCACATGTGGGCATAAATGAATTCATAAGTCTTCAGACGCGTAAATAATTTGCACTCTACCATCCGTTATTGAGTACTCCTTCCTTAGTTCATAATTTCAACGTGTACATTGTATTATGTATATATAGAGAGAGGGTAGAGAGTGTCAGACAGAAAGACTGATACAAGGCTATATACAAATGTATGGATATATTAGTGAGATTTTATGCACGCATACATATGTGCATGTGTACATGGGGGCATATCTTTGGTAGTGTGCATGCGTGTGTCTGTGTTTATTGATTTTTTTCTCGTGGTATAAATAGCTTTTTTTGTGAGTTGCATAACCTATATAGTACTGGGTAAACATCAACTCGTCTTTCATCGCTGTGAACTTCCAGTTATCTTTACATTTTTAGGTCAATCTCAGTAAAAGGAGTTTGTTCTAAAAAAACTATATTCAAGATTTTTTTTTTTTTTCACCAATAAAAAAACGATCAAACCTTTTAACCATATTCTTTCTCTTCACCACATTTTCTAGCTTACTTTCTTATTAGTATTTCTTTCTCACCTTCTCTCTCCTCCACTCTGACTGCCTTTTTCTGTCTCTCTCTCTCTCTCTCTCTCTCTGTCTCTCTCTCTCTCTCTCTCACTCTCTCTCTCTCTCTCCCACTATCTAGCTCTATCTGTTCTCATGCTTTCTTTATTTTTATTTTTCTCTATGTGAATGTCTGTTTCTGTCTCCACTTCTCACTTTTTCTTCCACACTACCCCCCTCTCCCCCCCCCTCCCCCCCTCTCTCTATCTCTCTTCCAATTTTCCCACTTCACTTAAAACTACAAAGAATGCTTCACAATAAATGGATATATTGATTAATGTTCTAGAATTATATAATGAGAGATTATTCTAAGTTTTGTTTTCAGGAGAAGCTATTGTTTTTCCAAATTCTCTTAAACGAGAAATAATGCTAAGGTCAGCGCCCTCTTAAGGTATGGACACACGGAACAGTTGCCAAGAGGTCTCACAGGTCTAGGGGACTGATTCAGATCTACGTATGCAGTGGTTTGCTGTTAATAAATAAATACTTTAGGGCCCAGAGCATTAATTTACCCTGGGACCAATAACACTGCGAAGATGACTTTGGTTAGGATTAATCAGGATGATATTCTTGCTGTGGCTTTGTAGTTGTGGAGAGAGAGAGAGAGAGAGAGAGAGAGAGAGAGGAGGGGTGAGAGACAGTTGATCCTTAATTGATAAAAAAAAATGTGGTTTTGAAGGATCAGATATTCATACTTATAATAAATGAATGTAGTAGAGACAGATACTCTTTTACTAGTTTCAGTCATTTGACTGTGTCCATGCTGGAGCACCACCTTTAGTCGAGCAAATCGACCCCAGGACTTATTCTTTGGAAGCCTAGTACTTATTCTATCGGTCTCTTTTGCCGAACTGCTAAGTTACAGGGATGTAAACACACCAGCATCGGTTGTCAAGCAATGTTGAGGGAACAAACACAGACACACAAACATATACATGCACATACATATATATATATATATATATATATATATATATATATATATATATATATATATACACATATATACGGCAGGCTTCTTTTAGTTTCCGTCTACCAAATCCACTCACAAGGCTTTGGTCGGCCCGAGGCTATAGTAGAAGACACTTGCTCAAGGTGACACGCAGTGGGAATGAACCTGGAATCATGTGGTTGGTAAGCAAGCTACTTACCACACAGCCACTCAGATTTTTCTGTGGACATCTGCCTTATTACATACTGTTACTCATTTTGCTAGGTTTAATAATACCGAAAAGAAGAAAAGCAATATTGGCTTTGAATTTCAAGTGAGAATTTGAAGCACCAAAGTAATAGCTTAAATCATTGTACCCTTTCTTGAGCAACTTCCATCACCTTAAAAAAAGAATGCAAAATGCTTGAGAAGGTACAAGGTCAACAAAATTTGTTGGGGAGAAGTATGCGTAGTTTGATAAATCTCAGCAAAAATCAGAATTTCAAGCAACAGGGCAATATTTAGACATCAGTTTAGTTTGAAATTAACATCACAAAATAAGAAACTTTTCAGTTTAAACTACCCCTTTTGATTTTATTGAAAAATTTGTACACAGATGTAGTTTTTCATGCCAATTGCGAAAATCACTTGTTTATTTTATAGAAATTAATAATGTAAAAGTTTATGCACCTTTTAATATGAACTTATATACTTATAATAAATACATTTAGATTGATCTTCTGCTGTTTCTACCAAAATGCTATTGCCTCCCGCCAAAGTCTTATATAAGTGTGTCACTATAACAGGATTTAAGGTTTTATAGGTTTTCCCAAGGGGCATTCATTGACCACTAATACGGCCTTCAAAACCGGGTCTACTGGAGATTTAAATTCCAGTCACTTACCAATGGGCTTTCACCTTGAGAAATTTGGTGGAAGCAGTGTTGTTGCCATCAACATTAGCAAAGCTCTGGCCAATGTCTGGCTTGCAAATTTCTTGGGTAGACAGTAGTTCTTATACAGAGAAGAAGGGTTCTTCCTGAGCTATAATACATCCTTCACCACAACACCCTTATACCTAGAATGATTCCTATCACTGTACTACTTACGTCACACCAAATGATTCATTTTCTGATTTGGTCCATTACCCATTTGCTTTTACTGGGTCCTCTACTCTCTTTAGAATGTATTACATCATACCAACTGTCTTCTCTCCCACCCTGTTGCCACCAGTTCACTCACTTCATATTCTCTCATGATATAGCTGCATTCTGTCCGTAGCCATCTTTCAATGGAGTGGTGACCTACTGGCTTTCCACACATTGAGAATAGTTCGCATCTATTCATGCACTCACCCAGTTTTAGGCTCTCATTTCCTCTCCAAAACACAAGCTGTACACTTTGTCTCTCTCTCTCCAAATTGAAACCCAGTGCAGCTCCTCCTCCTATAGACTCTGGTGATTTTGTGGTTTAACCAAATTTCTAGAGGTTTTCTACAATTTCCTCTGCCGACACTGTGGTCTCATTTACAAGAATGTCAACCATATAGGAACACGATTGCCCTGAGGGCCATTGCCATGATTTTTAGTGCTGAATTCAACCTGAATCCCAGCCTGGTCAGACAGTATGTCCTCTCCTTATATCCCACCAGCTGATACCTTCACAATTTCTCAGCCACGTGGAGTTGTAGATATAGTGAGTTTAGATCGACTATTGTAGACATCCCAGTTATTTGCCTCCACTTTTGCAAAGCCTCCTCACAGACATCTGCAACTTCACTGCCCATATGACATGATACATTTTTGTTCAGCTCCCCAATATCTAGCACTTTAGTTTTCGCTGAACCAATGCTATCCTCGGCAATGCATCACTCTTTACCTCCTTTTTCCAAGGTATCAATATACCCTCTTCGATCCATCTGTTCACCTCTCTCTCGAACTCATTCATGATCTCTCCTTTCACTCAACTGGAAAAACCAGTTAGTCCAGCTTGTCTCCTCATTTCATGTACCTAGTTGTTCACCAGTTTTCCCGTCCATCTCACTCTCCCTAGCTGGATGTGTATGCCTTGAATCTACTCTCCATGTGTGCATCTTTTGACCACCCTGTGATCTTCACAATCTCTAACTGGTCCAACTCATCCATCTCCAGATACAAATTAAATGCACTTCTTTCAAGGTATAGTAGCATGGGGCTTGCCACATTCTGTATTCTGTATAAATGAATAGAAAAATAAATAACTAAATAAATAAAAAGACCGAACTAGTTTGAAGTATAAAGGACAAAAATTCTCTTTCCTTAACCTCTGATAATATCTTCAGAGGGAACCTCTCTCTCTCTCTCTCTCTCTCTCTCCTTCTCTCCCTCTCTCTCTCTCTCTCTCTCTCTCTCTCTCTCCTTCTCTCCCTCTCTCTCTCTTACTTCTAGTTGTGTAAATGAAAGGATTTGAAACAGTATGAACTAACTGTTCTCGTGTTTGTAGATTGTAATAAAGCATAGGTTCCTACTTTCAAAGTTTACTTTTTTAAAAGACTTTTAATATATTTCTAAAACCCCAAAGTTCAGTTCGACCGATACACCCGAAACTTAAGGACAAGTCCTGATTCATGCAAGAGTGAGAAACTATTTTCTGTGCTGAATCAGAGCACTCCATAATTCTGGCCTTTCATTCCTGATTCTTTCCAGTTGGTACTTTTTTACATATGTCCTCAGAAGAACACATGAAAGAAGCTCTGGCTGGTGTATAGAATATTGTGGTTTCCATAGCATGCATGATCTTCAAGAAAGAGTATGAACTGAGGTAACAGGCTACTTTTGATGCACCATACACACCTACAAGCAACTTCTTGCTGCATGAGTATGCATGATCTCTTTCCAGATCATTCAGCTGAGCCATCTAAAATCCACCTGTGAACTGAACATTCGTGTATTCCTTGCCATCTCAGAGGTTGGGCTCCTCTCTCTGAAGTTTTGGCAATTTTAATTTTGTATATTTTTATCGTTTATGCACTCATTTTTCTATTTTTACAGTCAAGCACAGCTTTCCACTCCATGCCTCCATTTGCTTCTCATCATTAGAAGATGAAGGGGTGGTACTACAGAGAGCTGGGCCTTCTACTTTGTGGTCATTAGCTGCTGGGGATGTGATCGAGGCAATTAATTCCAGTCATCTTTAAAGCCAGTACCGTTTTTTTCTTGAAACTGCTGTTTCTTGATTCTGATGTTATTGCTGACCCTGTTACTATCCACCTCTCTCTTTCCTTCTCTGCCTTCCCAGCTTCTCAGAACAGAAAGCCCTTGAGTGACACCTATTTCCATAAGTGCAACAACTGGGCTTTCTGTCCTGCACCATCAGTTGTAATGGTTTCCCTTTTTGCATCCACGATGGGGTGCAGCTCTGGTATGGTTTAATGGTTTCCAGAGGTCATCAGGACCTGCATGTCTATGCAGACACTAGCTGGCTGCATATTGATTTTGCTTACTCAGCTCGGCACTCAAAGTCTGCCTGTACTACTTGCAAATATGACGACGAACCAAAAGTCAATATTACCAGCAATTTCTCAGGCTGTGATTCCACTGTGTTCCACCGTCGCATATATTGCAGCAAGAAGTTGCTTGTAGGTGTGTATGGTGCATCAAAAGTAGCCTGTTACCTCGGTTCATGTTCTTTCTTGAAGATCAGGCATGCTATGGAAACCACAATATTCTATACACAAGCCAGAGCTTCTTTCATGTCTTCTTTTGAGGACATTCTGTAAAAAATTCACTTTTTAATAGGTATGTCACTTTTCTCGTTGACCTTTCAAGATATGAGACAAGGTGACAGAAAATTTTGACATACTTATCTCACGTTCTTTTCTCTCTTTCTTTCTCTGTCTGTCTCTCTCTCTTCTTTAAGTCCACCCCTATCCTGAATAAACTTTTCAACATTAACATAAGATTTGTCGCCTTTATTACAGCTTTCATTGTCAACTGCTGTTCGTGAACCTGTCACTAATATTTTCAATATCATGTGAATATGTGTATTTGCTTATTCGAGTGTTATTATTTTCTTTCCTATTTTTCAAGTTCATTTTTTTAATTCATGTTTGTATTTACAAAATGTTCTAAGACCTATTCAAAATACTTGGGGCATATTTGCTAGACATGCTGTTATGCAAGTAAGCAAATGTTAACAAAATAGAACAAACAAGTGTCCAAAAACAAAACTTACTTTCCATCCCAAAGAAAAACAGGTGGAGGTTCAAATATTCCAAAGTTTAATAAATCCACCACAAATGGGTTTTTTCCTTTTTTTATTAAGTACAAACACAATAATCTGACTCTCCCATACATCTGAATGCATCTACTCTCCTCAAAATACAACAATATCCACATCAATAACAACAATCCTATCTTCAGCTGAATACACATCCTTGATTTGTTAAAATTACCCAAATACAACTTTTTAACATGAAATAACTTCTAAAATACAAAATTTTGTCAACGTGACACATTCAACCAGTATCCAAAGTTTCAAAGTGTTTAGTTTAAAAAATTAATTAAAAAAATCTGTGCTTGAGATGGAAAAGAAACTGAAAGAAGTCTGTCGTGTATATATATGTATGTATTTGTGTGACTGTGTTTGTCCCCCTCCTCACCACCACCACCACCATCGCTTGACACCGATGTTTGATGTGTTTATGTCCCCATAACCCAGTGGTTCAGCAAAAAAGATCGATAGAATAAGTACTAGGCTTACAAAGAATAAGTCCTGGGGTCGATTTGTTCAACTAAAAGTGGTGCTCCAGCATAGCCACAATCAAATGAATAAAATATATATTTAAAACCTTGCATCATCTGAGAAGCTAATAAACTCAGAGATACCATCTACATAAAAAAAATAATTAAGTGTTGACAATTGCTCAGAAAACGATAACCATTCACTAAGGAGCCATAATGTCAAAACATGCCTATAGTTGTCTTCTGTCCTTGCCAAAAAGAAAATTAAAATATCTTAATTATTTTTTATTTACATTGGTTTTTCCTTGCCATATAATTATATCTTGTGAGCTTTTTAATGCTTTGAATATGTTAATACTAACTTAATTATTAGAAGACAAAAGCCTTTCTCTCCATCACTTGTTTTACACATGGAGATTACATAGTCCACAAAGCTATAAGTACTCAAGAATTTCAACTGTTTGTTTCAGACAGAATTCTCTGGATCTAGAGTTAAATAGAACAACAATGTGACAACTATTTGATATTCTTTCTGTCAATGACACATTAACTGACTCTTCTTACATTAGCAGAATAAATGAAGCTATATGAATAGAGAACCTGACCCACATTTTGGCAGGTTAACTGATTGCATCCTGAAACAAAAAAGTCACAATGAAAGTCTTATCTGCTTATCTTATCTGATTGCTTGTCAAACCACATATGCCCACAGACAATTATTTCTAATTTTGGCACAAGGCCAGCAGTTTTGAGGGAAGGTGGCAAGGTAATTACATCAACTTCGGTACTTGGATGGTACTTTATGTTATTGACTCCAAAAAGATGAAAAGCAAAGTTAACTTTGGCAAGAATTGAACACAGAGCATAAAGAACTGGAAGCATTTTTTTTTTTTGATACACTAACAATTCTGCCAGTCTGCTATTTTATACCCACATATATAATTGGCAGATCATTATATAAAATGGTGATATTCTATTTTCAGATTGCGCAACAGTTTTTATATTGTAAAAGAAATTATAAATGAATCTTCATGTATTGTTTTGAAGTCTAAAGATAGACAATCAGTAAGTTTTAAAAATTGCAACTGAAAAGTTTTTGATCATATTGAATAATTGACATCTCTTTCCTATAAAGAACCACCTGGCTCAGTGAACTTCAAAGATATGACAGATTATTAAAAGAAAAGCAAAATTTCTTGCAGAAATTTCTCTATTTGATATGAGTTGATATTAATTCACCTAATACTTGAAGTTTGAAGTTTCATTTTGTTTTATTTTCATATTTCAGCACGTAGTATTTGTATCAGAATGTAGTCAAACTCCATTTGGTTAACATATTTGTTTTTAAATGTCAAATTAATGATGGTATACCAGAATTCTTGAATGTACAAAAAAGATATATATAACAAAACTGTGCAAATGAAGATACAGAGGCCGTAACCGCAAGGCATCTAAATGCTAAATCCATTTCATTGCCTGTAGCAATGAAACACTGTATCATGAACAGATCCAAAGGTAATTGTCACATGTTGGTGGTGTGTATAGTAATACACTATTGTTTAAAGGTGACTGATTGTTTTTAAAGATTACTGCTTAAAACATTGACTTTATATTTCTGTCATCTTGTCTCATTGTAATAAAAATAAAATATACAAGCAAAAGTAAATTTTGACCATTTTTGTTTTTAATTTAAAAACAATTGGTGCTTTTTCTAAAAAATTTTATTTATTTGTATCATATTTTATTTTTTAAGTATAGTTGGCCACAAATGAGAAACAACATTTATCAGCACACAGATATAATTGAAGAAAATTGGTAGGATTATCGTCAAATCCTCAATGGCAACGAAACTTATGTATTCTGGAAAAAATGTCAACAAGAATTTTTCTGGCAAGAAAAGAGGCGATGACACCAGGTTATAAAGTACCCAAGGATAGATTAACACTTCTACTCAGAGGTAATGCCAAAGTTGAATGCAAATTAAAACCGATGCTAGTTTATCGTACAAAGAACCCAAGAGCATTAAAAGGCAGTAGTAAGCAATCCCTTTCAGTAATTTGGAAACCGAATAAAAAGGCTTGGGTGATAAAGCAGTTGTTTGAAGAATGGTTCAATATGCATTTTTGTTCCACGTTTGGAAAATATTGCAAAAAAAAAAATAACAACAATTTAGATTTCAAAGTTCTTTTAATTTTAGATAATGCCCTTTCTGTGAACTATCACAGAGTACAATCAATGGCTATGGGTGAGATCAAATAATTTAGCCCTAAAGAACAGGTTACAAATATAGGAAAGGGCATTTGGACAAGAACAAGTTTATGAACTGCATTGGGTTCTCCAGGAGCTCAAGACCAGCACCACTAGCTGACAGGGAGATACCATCTTTGAGATGCTGAGGTTGTAAGCCATCGATCCCAGTGCCAGAACCCACTAGAAAGGATGCAGTCACCTTCCTAACATAGTTAGAGGTAAAAACAGATTGTAGAAATCCATCTAAATTTAATTTTTTTACAGACATTCAAAGATGAAAATACTTCCATCAAAAGTTTATGAACTTAAGTTCTCCAAGAGCTCAAGACAGCACCACTGGCTGACAGGGAGATACTATCTTTGAGATGCTGAGGTTGTAAGCCATCGATCCCAGTGCCAGGACCCACTGGGAAGGATGTAATTGCCTTCCTGACATTGTCAGAGGTAAAAACAGGTTGTAGAAGTCCTGGTGTGTAGGGCCAGTGTAAGTACTCATCTGGAGGAGCCAGAGGACATTTCTCCTTCAGTCGATTGAGAGAATCTGTAATACACTGGGTGAAAGAGAACAGAGAGGAGAGGAGGTGAGCAGCCCCTTTATTGTCAAATTCACTGAATTTGGCATTAACAGTCTTCTTTAAGTTAGGTGCTTGACCATTGCTCAGAGCTGTGCTGATCACCGACCTGAGATGAACAGTGGTAGGGGTTGATGACAAATTCATCAGTCGCTTTGGTATAAAAGGTATCAGCATCACACTCTATCTTCATTTTCTTCAAAAGGTCTTTATTCATGAAAATAAAAACTAAATTATTGAATCTCTCTTTACATTAGGAACACCTCATATAACTATTTACTCACTTTAATGAAGAAAGCTATATATTACAAGAAGCAGATGTAGGTATGGTCAGAATCAGACATCGTAATTCTGTTACTCTGGCCAGGGCTTGATTTAGTTCAAGCTTCCATATTATGTCTGCAACTTCTTAAATGTTTGACACTTGTTTTGCAAAATCTGCAACATTTATTGGTTTTAGCTCGCATTTCAATCCATCTAAATTTAATGTTTTTGCAGACATTCAAAGATGAAAATACTTCCATGTTCTGCCTTTCTTTAAATAAATCTAATGTTTAATATTTTCTGTTTGAAATATATGGAGCGAGCCTAATCTCAATTAATACAACAGTTACACCTACCACTACAATATACACCAATTGCTTTTTTGGTTTCTCAACCTCACAAATACTCCTTGAAATATCAATCAAAATTTTTTGAAGAATGGAAAACAGAACCTTCTGAGCCACTCAATATGGTTTGAAAAACCACAAAAAAAATCTTCTAGGATTGCAATGAATCCCACTGACAGTGCAAATTCAGAAGCACTCCAATCATCTGGATTTTGTAATATGGTTGAAAATACCTTATGAAACAAAGAAATTTTGTTGGACAAAATGAATACTTGTTGAGATGAATAATTTCAATTCAGGTAACTTTGAAAATCACCTTCCAACAATTTCATCCAGTAGGGGTTATTCAAGCCGTCAACTTTGAGAAAAAAATCAAAATTCTTTTTAAAGTTCGGAAGAAAATTCAACATTCACAAACTGGTTGGAAGAGTACCAAATTAAGTGGATGTGTATAACAATGTACAACTTCTGTCAGTGATGCAGCTTTTCTGTCTTTACTGACATCGACTTATCCCCTAAACCTTTCTTGAAGCCTTTCCTTCTCATCAACAAATCGCAAAACATGTGACAGTTAAGATTTCATTCAAAGGTCTGTAGTCTCACCAAACATAACAGCAACAAATACTGTTTTTTTTTCGATCATTGGCTTAATTACACTTTCACTTGTAACAGCTATACAATTAAATGATTTCATTCTGAATATCATTTGAAAGTGATATTCATCTTCAATATCACTTCAAAGCTGCTGAGAAAATGTGTTCTTATACTGACAAATTAACAGACATGGAAAATAGAAAAATTTGTTCAGAATGGGTCATCTCATCATTCACTCATACCATTCATAATACTTTCAATCAAAATAAAAATGACATTCCTTGCTGCCCACTTCGGCTTTGATTTTCAGCTTAAGCTTTGGTTCCTCTTTTCTGAGAATGATGCCAGTACCACATGACTGGCCTTCATGCGGGTGACACGTAAAAGCACCCACTACACTCTCTGAGTGGTTGGCGTTAGGAAGGGCATCCAGCTGTAGAAACTCTGCCAAATCAGATTGGAGCCTGGTGTTGCCATCTGGTTTCACCAGTCCTCAATCAAATCGTCCAACCCATGCTAGCATGGAAAGCGGACGTTAAACGATGATGATGATGATGATGATGATGTTTCAAAGTTGGGGAAAGTAGAGAGAAAACTGATCTAATTGACCCTTTTGCCATCCTGGGGGTGATTGAAAGCATGAGAAATTCGCCTTGGTTATAATCTTTTTAAATGAATCAAAGCTTTATGCTAATAGATAATTTAGATGCTAGTTTACTTTTTTACGTAACCTTTCTTAGATACTTTAAATATTTAGAATTAAATTTCAAAGCATTGGCATGAATAGATGAAAAATTTACTTTTAAATCACACACACACACAGAGAAATTTCTGGTTTCTTCTTTTCGCTCTGTGTGAAATAGTCAAGAAAACTCAGGGGTCACGTGACTGAATTCAGGTCTTAAGAAAGGATCAAAAATACTCTCTCCATTGGTTAAATCCTTTTAGAAAGCAAGCGTGGGTGTGTGGTAAGAAGTTTGCTTCTCAACCACTTGGTTCTAGGTCCAGTCTTCTATTATAACCTTGGACCAACTAAAACCTTGTAAGTGGACTTGATATAGGGAAACTGAAAAAAACCTGTTGTGTGTGTGTGTGTGTGTGTGTGTGTGTGTGTATGTGTGTCCTTCACCAATACTTGACAACCAGCATTGGTGTGTTTACATTCCCATAACTTAGCTGTTTGACACGAGAGGCCAAAAGAATAAGCACCAGGCTTTAAAAAAAGTACCAGGGTAGATTCATTTGACTATAAAATATTTAAGGTGGTGCCCCAGCATGGCCACAATCTACTGATTAAAACAAGTAGAAGATAAAAGATAAAATGTGTACTCTTTGGTACCGAATAATCATATGAAATATATCAGAAAGCAATAAAACAAACTTGTAAACTGACTAAATAAACATTTCTCATCTAAATTTGTCCAGTTATGAGGAAAACCTCAGGCAAGTTCTTGATCTCATCTGCACAGGACAGTAAAAGCATCAGCACTTCAAGAGAAAAAAAAAGCGTGTCTGCTGGCTTAACACAGCTGGAAGGTAAGCAGTAAAATATCTTCTTTCTCTGTCTTTCTCTTTCTTGACCACTCATTTTTTTGTTTTGTCTCTCTTTTTGATGCCCCCTTCTTGAAAATAATAGAATACAAAGAAAATAACACCACTGCTCTTACTATGACTGAAATCAAGCAGTAAAAAATTTGCTTTCTTTTGCCTTTCTTTCTGTTGACCACTCATCCATTTATTTTGTCTCTCTTTTTGATGATCCATTCTCGAAGAGAATAATAGAATAAGAAGAGACTAATACCATTGCTCTTGCTGACTATGACTGAAAGCAAGCAGAAAAATTTGTCTTTCCCTCTGTTGACCACTCACTTATTTGTTTCGTCTTTCATGTTGATGCTCCCTCCTCAAAAGAACAAGAAAACAATTAATTCACAGCTTTTCCTTCTTTTAAATAATACCAATTGTTTACAATTTATACTAAAAAATGAAGGAATACAAAATAAAAGTAATTACAATGAAGCTAGTGAAGATCATCAATAACCAATTAAAAAAATTATTTATCATGGAAAACTAGTAAGGCATGCAGTGCATACATAGACCCTTCACCTCTGATATATATATATATATATATATATAAAAAAGGGTAGCAAAAACTATACAGAGTTATACTACCAGTGGCCTAGCATTTAGACTGCGTCTGCGCAGTGGATTATGGGAAAATTGGAATGTATATTTGAGAAGACATGTGCTTATGGCCTTATGTCTTGTAAATATACGTTAATTCCTTGATGGTTGGTTACTGAAGACGATTTGCCTAGTAAATTATTTTATTTACTAAAAAATCAGAAACCTATAGGTCTAACTGTTAAAAATAAGGTCAAAGTTTTTATTTTCTCTTCTCTTTGAAATGTTTTACTTTGTGGTTTTCGGTTGTTTTTGACTGCCTTCTAGCGTGTAGAAGTTACTTGTTATGGGTAATTACTCTTATACTTTATATATATAAATTACTCTTATACTTTATATATATATATTTTATTCTTTACTTGTTCCAGTCATTAGACTATGGCCAGGCTTTAAAAAAAGTACTAAGGTTGATTCGTTCACCCCAAATATTTCTTTGCTGAACTGCTAAGTTATGGGAACATAAACACACCAACACTGGTTGTTAAGTGGTGGTGGACAGACACAGACACAAACACATAAATATGCATGTATATGTGTGCACGCATGTGTGTATGCATGCATATGAAGGTATTCTTTCAGTTTCCATTTACCAAAATCCACTCTCAAGGCTTTGGTCAGGGCTATAGTAGAAGACACTTGCCCAAGGTGTCATGCACTGGGACTGTACCTGGAACCATGTGATGGCAAAGCAAACTTATCACACAGCTATGCATATGTATCAATCATATATATGTGTGTGTGTGTGTGTGTGTGTGTGTGTGTGTGTATAAATAATACAGAATGGGACAAGGACGCAAAATCTTTATAAGATTTTATCAAGTAGCCAGCATGTAATAAAACCATATAGGTAACAATTAATACAAAATATATAACTATATAAATATAATTGTAAGGGTACTAATGAGTAGCACCATATGCTGGAAATAGACACCGGCTCTAAGAGCTACATTATTTACCCCATTAGCACAGGTTGAAAGCTAAGGAAGTGAACAAAGAAGATTCATATATATATATATATATATATATATATATATATATATACATACATACATACATACACACACACACACACACACACACACACATACAAAGGGAAAAAAGAGAACAGACAGATATTATTAAGTTATAATTTACTAAGTTGATAATTTAAGATTTAAAATTAAAATGTTAAAGTAGAATCAGCCCAAATAAATAATAATAATAATAACAATAACAATAATAACAACAACAGGTAGGCCTGAAAAGTAGCATAATCTGCTATCTGCAGTCTAGTTTAACAACCCTAAATAAGACTGAGACCATTGAAGCTACAAAAACAAAAATGTACTTAATACATGCAACAAGTGTAGTATTCCAAGGCAAGGTACATAACTCTACTTGCTTCGTCACTCATATCTAGAGAACCTAACAATAAAAATCCGTGCTTGTAGTCCTTTTATCTGGGGTTTTTTTTTCGTTTTTTTGTTTAGTAATTATTTCATACCTACTGCACAGCAAAACACATTTAACCCTTTAGCATTCAAATTAATATGTCAAAAGTAATCCTTATTCATTTACATTTTTTTAAATTAATCTGGTATTATCTTGTAGCTTCAAGAGTTGAAAGATGTAATTGTTTATTTTTAGAATGACATGGCAAGGTAGGTGTGAGATACTGGTTCTGGCCAGTTTGAGCATAAAATGAGTAGAATATTTGGGCCGGATATAGCCGGTTTAAACACCAAAGGGTTAAAAATGCAACTAAGGAAAAACTGATGTAAAATAGTAAAAAAGTATTTTTATTCCTAAATTAACATCATCGTTTAAGCATATTGTTCTGGTCTCATCATCATCGTCATCATCACCATTTAACATCTACTCTTGTAAACTTGCTTGGGTCAAACAATTTTGTTGAGACATATTCTCTAAAGCAAGATGCCTTCCTGTCGCCAACCCTGACTTATTTCCAGGCAAGGTAATATATCCCTATGGCTAGGCATGTTTTTCACAGAAGACTTGAAACGAACAACATTGATTGTATGATGGATGATGATGCTTGTTTGCAACCATCACATTGGTTTGCAACCATCACATTGCAACCAGCACAAGGGCGCACGCACACACAGACATGCACACACACACACACAATAGGCTTCTTCCACTTTTCAAAAGTTTGTAAGTGGATTACCAAATCCACTCACAAGGCTTTTGTTGGCTATATTAGAAGGCACTTACTCAAGGTACTAAGCAGTGGGACTGAACCCAAAAGCACATTGTTGAGAAGCTAGCTGTTTAACCACATAGCTATGCCTGTACTTAAAACAATATTCTGTAAACATTCTTTTGCCTACAAATAGATAACCAACATGTATTTGTGCTAAAATAAGTTGATTGATATTGAATTTACTCTGTAGGGAAAAAAATGGGATTGAATAATGAAAATCTGTTTCAGTAACAGCTCCAAAGTCAGTTGTGATAACTCTACAAAACATTTCCTTTCCAAAAAGGAGAAACATACAAAGATTAACTCTCTTGTCATTTCATCCTAAAAATCAAATATTTTATTTTGCAATAATTTATAATTAGCATTTTAAATATAAATTTATTTACAGTTTTTTTTTGTTTTGTTTTTCAGAGATTTTATTCCTTCTCTTCATTCCTAAAATACAATTATTTTAATATTTATATTCAATATTTAAGAATCAAAATAGTTTGTCATCTGATATTGTTTACTCAGCTTTATATTAAATAAAATGCCACCTAACTGGTTGCAAACTAAAAAGTAGGAAATATTAGTCCTCATAATCATAATCATATCTACCATACTCATCAGCAACAAACCATTGCAATTTGTATACAATGTTCTGAATTGTCTTTAGAATAAAAATATTAAAAGATTAATAATTTTGTGTTCTTTATAAAAACAATTTAAGATTTAAAAATATATTTTCAATTTTCTTTTTCAAAATATTTAAATACATGTCAAATTTAAAATATTTGTTGTACATTTGATATTTGTCATAGATATAATGTTTGTCAAATCATTCTTTTGTGTAAGTTTTTATACCACAGAGAGAAGAGAAATCTGATGTGTCAAAGTTGATCTTCATCTAAAAGTAAAATGAAATTTTACAGTTGCAAATTTTTTTCTTTACTCCAAGGCAAAGTATCAATTCTGAAAGACCATATTCTGCTTTTCCCCATGATATATGAACTTGTCTAAATCCATGAACCTCACTGTATAGTTTTTGCCAACAAAGAGCACCATCAGTTTCCTCAGATTCTGTTTTTGACACGAAAATACTTGGCATGCCAATGTTTCTTATACATAGACATAATCCCTATGCCGTTAAAATATTATATACTTCATGACATAGATATCCTATAATTTTCTGTTTGCTTTTAAGGAGTATCATAAAGGAATCATTAAGCTACCAACCAGTTGAGAGCACAATGTGATTTCAGTTCTCTGAAGTTAATTCACTTCACTTATGGCTGCTTGTGTCCATGCAAAAGACACAGATATTAAAATGTCTTATTTCTCCTTACTAAAAATGTAGAGCTTTTTGTGCCTGACCAAGTGAAACCAATATGTGTTGTTGCTGCAGTAGTTAGGCAATAAACAGAAGCAACGCTGTCATTTGAATATATTTCCTTAAATTTTTTTTTAAGATTTCTTGTTTTCTACTTCTATGTCAGCTACAGTCTTCAAGAGTGAATTACCACTCATATCAATATATTGTGAGGAATAAGTATCGGAGGATGACAAGAGGATATCCTTGTCATTTGGCAGAGCTTTCCGTAAAAAGTTATCATTTTTCAACTGTCTGACTTTCTTCCGAATTATCTGATGCCCAATTTTGCTTTCTAGTGACATTGTTCGCCTACGGAATGTGAGCTCATAATCTGAGTCATTATCACTAGAAGCAGAATTAGAATCTGTATCATGGCCTTCACTGTAGCATCGTGATTTTCTGATCTCTTCTGACTGCTTAATTTTTTTTTCAGGAAGCATACCAAATGGATCTCTTGCTAGAAATGTTTCCTTCTCAGGAATCTTTTGTTCAACAACAAAAACACCTTCTTTTGTCTCTTCTTCATTCCAAAACAACTTTGAAGCATCTGAGGCAGAAAATGAATGCAGAATGCGGTTGCCACGCCATTCTGATATAGTTTGTTCTCTTTGAATATCTACAATGATGTCGCTATCACGACGTTTGAATTCTTTCTTGTATTCTCTGATAATTGTCCCAGTTTCTGGATTTACTTTATTCCCTTCAGAAAATTTCCGGAAATTATCAATAATACTATTCAAATTCTTTGTTCTCAATACTTGTTTGTCGTTTATTCTTCTTTTTATCTTTGGTGATATTTGGTGCAATGAATCCTGAATCCTTTCCATTATAGTTCCAGAGGACTTCTGTGGGAATTTGTCCAAACTAATCAGAAGTGACTTTGGTCTTTCAGGAAGTGCTGGAGGTCGGACTTCCTTTTCTGTCCAACTTTCCCCTACATAATTCACCTCTTCATACTCATGGTTACTCTTTTGTGACAGATTATCATTTTCATCTTCTTCTTTGATTTTTTTACAGGAAAGATCCCACTCTGATTGTGCCTTAGGTGAAAGAAACTGTTTTTTCTCTTTAAGATCAGGAACTATTTCCTGTGATGCATTAGCAGCATCAATATCCCAGTAAATATTGCTACTAATAGACTGAACTTCCACAGAATCTGCAGTTGAAGGCAACTTTAAACTTCTTTCTAGTATAGGACTATTTAGAGACAATTTGTTTTGGGTTTGTGATTTTTGACGTTCATATTGCAGAGACACAGCACTGTCTGTTGAATTTGATCGAAATGTTTGGAAACGATAGTCTCTAGTAATTTCTGAATCTTGACATGCTAATTCAGATGCACACATAATCCCAGAGTCCCTAGAGCAAACTGACCCTTTCATTTCTGTTGGTGTCTTGGCTTGAATTGCATTGATGTGATCATCTATTAACTGCTGCGGAATGTTGACATTTAAGTGAGGTTGTAACTCTGAATCGCTGTGTCGAAAGATACACTGTCGGTCAAAAGATTCACGGTTGATATCACAATTCATCACTACTTTGTCAGGACATGATATTGTCTCAGAGACAACTGAAGAAGCTGAACTAGGATTATACAACCAAGATCTGGCAGGCTTAGGAGGAGGATTAGCAAGTATGGAGAAATCTTGAATCCGGGTTCTTTGATATTCTTCATGAGTATTTCTCCTCAAAGTGGCAAACATACTTGGATCATATGATGTTCCTCGTCTCAAGTTCACTGGTTTAGAATTTTGATTAAATAGTAATTCTTTATTAGAAATTCTTTCCCAATCTGAAATATTTCTTACAGTTGGAGATGCAGCACCATCATTGTCTTTCTGATTCATTGCAATATAAATATTGGTGCGGATTGTGGCCAGAATTTGTTCAGCTCGAGGAGAAACAAATATCAACCTTGCTTCACCAATATTGGTCACCCTGAATAAATATATATTAATGAAAATTAAAATTAAAAAAAATTTTTAAACAAATAATTGTATTTAAAGCAGAATTAATTACACAAATTTTTTTTTTTTTTTTAACTATTTTTTAATCCTATTATTTGATGACTTGTACAGCTGAAAATTTAAATAAAGTATGTATCCTGTATTATTTTTTTAATGTCATAAAATCCCAGTTATTTTCTAGTTTTAGTAATGACAACTGAAAGTGGAGTTTTTTTTTGTTTTTTTTTTACTCTTCCATAGCTCAAATTTATTCTAACTTAGTTAAGTAAGCTACTGATGCATTCATCAGTTTTATGAGGCTACTTTTTTTTTTTATCTATAGCTTAATCAGAGATAAAAGGGCTACAACTGTGAACATTTTTTTCCTGGCTTCCAAGATTGAGGTATAAAAGAAGGAAAAAAATCAGTTATCTGATCAGAGACCTGTTCAATTGCTTCCAATAGACTGGACTCCACTAAAGACACCTAAGGGTCGGATGGTAGTGTTAAACCAAACAATAGACTAAGTCTATCAGCCAAGAATAAGCACAGTCCATTTAAAAGCTTCTGCATTTTCTCAAATCACTAAATTTCACTCACAGCCATAGTATAAGACACTTGCCCAAGGTACCATGTGACTGTAAAGCAAACTCTTTAAGCAGACTGTCCTCTCTGAAACCATAATGGAAAAGATTCAGGATTCATTGCATCCTTTCTAACAGTAGTGAACTGGTCTACTCTGTAATAGCTACTTATATTGAAGTAGACATAGCTGTTGGAAATTAATTACTATAGCTTTAAAAAGATTGCAACATCAAGAATAGATGGTGAAACCTGAAATACCTTTAATGACAGATCTGCAAGTTATGAGGAAGATCTATAATCAAAAGTAGATTTATGTATTAGAGCTTGTATATAGTTGCTTGATGCCTGATGAAAATAGCAATCAAATTCCTCAAATATAGCCTACTGTCTTAAACAACGATACAATTTAGTCTCTAATACAAGAAAGATGGAAATGGTCATATGTCTACCTGACCAGAGCAGACCTAGGCCTAAACAACAATAGCAATTATGTCACCTTTCTCACTGAATCATAGCAATTTGACCACTGAGATTTAACCACTTGACATCAGGAATGAATGAGATTAAAAACTGAATAATGATTAATATGCTGACTACCTTAAGTAAAAACCCACTTCAGTCATGAATGACCATAGTATTGCACCTAGAAAGTTTCTCTACAAGGCACAAATCCGGGCATGGTTGTTTATGGAAGACCAGCAGTTGCCCATACATACCAGCCTCCCCTCTCCATGCCACTGATGTTATCCAAGAGTAAGGCAAAGGCCAATACAGCTTGGCACTAGTGATGTCGCAACTCATTTCTATAGCTGAGTGGATTGGAGCAACGTGAAATAAAGTGTCTTGCTCAAGAACACAACACACATTCAGTCTGGGAATCGAACTCACTACTTCATGATTGTAAGCCCGATGCTCTAACCACTCAGCCAGTCAACGCAATAATCATTAGTCAGTTTCTTTCTCATTCTTGCCACTCACATGATTAGAGGAGGCTTTTATAAAATATGAGAAATGCCTTTTTCCCCAGACCCACTGACAAAAGGAGATGTTTACACAGGACTGCTTTTGATTACAATACATTTAGAACAGTGTTGCTGCTATACATAGAAATATTTATAGAGATATTCATCCAAAAAAGAAAATTCAACAATCTCTAACCCACTAATACACTTGTCTAGCAATAGACCATGTTTTCTCTCAAAACCCCTTTCACATCTAAATTCTTTTTAAGAATCTGTTATCATCCAGAAACCATAATATACAAATTTACCTAATCTTTCATTTCTAGAAATTTCCTTTCTTACAACACTTTTACTTGTCTGAAGAGAGTAAGGAAAGGGTGGGGTGGGGAGGACATGTATGAAATGATTCTCTCCTGCTTCATAAGAAGCTAATTTTTAAATATACATACAGTTCTACACACAATACAAACATTCAAACATACATGTTTGTGTTCTGTGTGTGTGTGTGTGTGTGTGTGTGTGTGTGCGCGCATGCATGTATGTGTTCTCTACTAATTGTCATTATTTGAAATCTTCCTGAAAAGAAGGAACTGGTTTCTAATGACAATACAAAGCTCCATCATTCAACTCTAGATAACAAAAGCAATGTCCATCATTCAACTCCAGATAACAAAAGCAATGTCACATTTTGTCCTTGAGGAAAGTTTTGCATATTTTTACTGTTCTGCTTACAGACTTTATTTGCAATGTGCATGTTAGCTGGTTGACTTCTTTTTCTGAAAACCTTAGCTTTTTCAGATTGTCACAAACAAAACCTAAGAGCACAATTATTGATATAAATGTGAATTTATAATCTGGGTATAAAAGCTGAAAATTTTAAGCAGTTGTCTTTAGTTATCCTCTTTCTCCTGTATTTTCAAAGAGGTATTCACATCAGTAGGGTGCACACACACACACACACACACACACACACACACACACACACACACACACACACACAACATTGTTTATTAAATTCATATCAACTTTCCTATCATTCTAACTTATCTAACCTCTTGCTTTCTACGCCTATCTCTTTGTGAATGATTTATTCATACATTTCCTGGTACTTCAGACCACAGCATAGAGATATGACACTAATTAGGATGGTAATTTACCACAATGAAGAAGATATGTTTGAGGTAGTTAAGGCCAAGGAAATTAGAGTAAGTGTGAGATTAAAAGAAGAGGGAGAGAAGAAATGCCAGAATTAGAGAGAAGTAAATTAGAGAATTATAATAGAAAAGGAGAGTAACAAACGTGATGAAAGGTGAGAAAAGATAGAGAAAAAAATGAGAAGTAAATTAAGAAGAAGAGGATGGTAAGAAAGAGAGAAATGGGTAGATAGAAAACAGTGGCTTCATGTATTCCAGAGGTTCTCAACCATTTTTTATGTATGGAACCCTTTGTTTACAATTTTACTCTGATGGACCCCAACAGCCACTTGATGTTTAAAAACTAATTTTATAGATACTTCTCATAAAATTCCTATTTTGTTATTTACTCATCCACTTGTGAAGGTTAAACTATATAAAACGTTTCTTGCTGTTTCATGCAATATGTACATTTAAATCAGAATTTTGTGTGCAACATTAAAATTCTACTGTGGCTCCCCAATTTCCTATTTTGCTAGCATGGACTCCCCAAAATATTATATGGATCCCCAGGGGCCATATGGACCCCAGTTGAGAACCTCTGGTTTATTCATACAGAAGCTTCAGGGAGAATCTAAGATTTGTAAGTGGGGAGGGCATTGTAGGACTTTACTAAAGGCTGTTTTAGCACATGCAGCCTTTCTCAGGATAAACTGTGTAAACTCAGAAACATGTTTTCATTGCTGCATAATACCTCACTCCAAATATATATATAGTCGTGTATATATATATATATATATATATATATATATATATATATATACGGTTTCATTTTCCTGTCTTGTTTTCCATCCGCTGCTATCCTCCATGAAAAAATTTAATTTGGGTTCGTGGGAAGAGCCATTTTAACGATGCGTCCTGCCCTAACTCTTCGAAACGCCAGTGTTTTAATGGTGGCAGCTGATGAAGGATATGTTCTCTATGTGGCCTGCTTGTTTTTTGTAACTTGTTTATCATTTTGTCCATGTTTTATTGCAACGTCATGTACCCAGATATGTATCTATATGTACATGTAGATGAAGGTATGTACATACATGTACATATAAATGCATATACTCATATATTGTTTATATATATATATATATATATATATATATATATACACACACACACAATGGGCTTTTTTCAGTTTCTGACTACCAAATCCACTCACAAGGCTGTGGTCAGCCTGAGCCCATAGTAAAAGACACTTGCCCAAGGTGTCACAGAGTGGAACTGAATCTGGAACCATGTTGTTGGGAAGCAAACTTCTTACCACACAGCCACGCTTGTGCCTATAATATGCAAAGATCCTAAACTGCATCCTAAATAAATGTTATTCAGTGGCCTAATAAGGATTCATTAATGCACTGTAACTACTGACTCATTGGTAGATACAGTTTCTCTTCTCTACCCCTTCTACCACTATTTCAATAGCCTCTGTTCTTATAAACTAGCTTGCTGCATAACACCTCACTCCAAACAGATGTACCTGCCTCTTCTCTCATCATCCCTATTGTCGCTCTACCCAAACTAAATATTTTGTTCAGTCTTTTATTCTCAGGACTACAGCTACCTGAAATCACCTCACTACCCATGTTTTCCTTGTAGGTATTGATCTATGGCAGTTTAAACTGAACCTCAAAAACACTAATCTTGCCAGTTTGAGAAAGCCCAGGAAGGACACAGATGCTGCTTCTCCTCATATAACTCTTTAGAAAAATAAAACTAATAATCCATTGGCATTTATAAGGTGTTACATCACCAATTACATTTAGAATTTATATATCACTATTTTGTTTACCATTTCTTTTCTTGAGTTTAATTTGAATCTTATTCTACTCATTTTCCATTTTATACTTTACAGAATTTTTTTATTATTCATGGTTATTTTATATGTCTTTATTTTAATTTAAAAGTGAGCATAAATCAAAAATATCTGAATATATTGCAACATATCACTGCTATATTAAAATTCAAAGGCTTAAATACAATAAAACTTCAGACAATGTTAAATTAATATCATTACTTTTATAAGGTGGTGAGCTGGCAGAATCATTAAAATGCTGGGCAAAATGCTTAATGGCATTTTGTCCATCTTTACATTCTGAGTTCAAATTCTGCCAAAGTTGACTTTACCTTTTTCCTTTCAAGGTCAATAAAATGAGCACCAGTTGAGCACTCAGGTTGATGTAAGTGACTTACCCACTCCCTAAAATTTGCTGGCCTTGTGCTAGAATTTGAAACCAATACTATTACTTTTATATAGCAGCAAGCTGGCAGAATTGTTGGAACGCCTGGCAAAATGTTTAGCAGCATTTCATCTGTCCTTTACATTCTGAGTTCAAATTCAGCCAAGGTCGACTTTGCCTTTCATCTTTTCAGGGAGTGATAAAATAAGCACCAGTTGCACACTGGGGTCAATGTAATTGACTTACCCACTGCCCCAAAATTGTTGGCCTTGTGCCAGAATTTGAAACCAATATTATCATTATTATATTAAAAGTGTTATAAAAAAATAAAATTGTTACTCTAATCAGTATCTGTAGCATTGTTTACTTCTCTTATCTGAAAACAACAAGGCCATAAATCAGAAGTTTCACAAAACTACTCCCTATTTTCTCAAAACAATACACTTCTATAGAATTACTTGTCCTTTAAAAAAAATAAATAAAAATGCACTCATTCTTTACATCAATGCCTTGTTTTTCTGTCTCTCTCTCTTAAATAAATAAATATAAACAAATATCCATGTCAGAAATTACAAATTGTTTCATTTACATAAGTTTACATCTGTTTTTTATCTGTACTCTGTGTGTGTGTGTGTGTGTGTGTGTGTTTTTATCTGTACTGTGACTGTGTGGCGGTTGTTTAATGTCTATGTTTCCATACTTTCAAGAGTCAAACAGAATTCGTTAAAACAGATTTTCTATAGTCAGATGTCCTTTCTAGAACCAACCCTCACCAGTTTCCAAGCATGGTAATATTTCTCCAATAGCCAGACATGTTTCCATAGTAGACTGGAAAACAAATGACACCACTTGTATGACAGTGACATTCATTTACAACTATTACAGGATGTCAAGACAAAGAGATACAAGTACACACACACATACACACATATATAATTGGCTTCTTTCAGTTTCTGTCCACCAGCTCTACTAACAAAGCTTTTGTCAGCTCAGGACTACAGTAGAAGTTCCCCTCTGAGGCACAAGTCCGTGCAAGGTGGTTTGTGGAAGACCAACAGTCACCTATGTATACCAGTCTCTCCTCTCTATACCACCGATGTTGTCCAAGAGAAAGGCAAAGGCCAATACAGCTTGGCACCAGTAACATTGCAACTCATTTCTACAGCCGAGTGAACTAAAGCAACATGAAATAAAGTACCTTGCTCAAGAACACATCACAGCCTGGTCCAGGAATCAAACTCACAACCCCACAATTGTAAACCTGATGCTCTAACTACTGAGTCATGTGCCTTCACATGATGTTGAATAAGGTACTGCAAAATGAACAAATTACACTGTGCAGATTGCAAGACATGTTGATATGTTGTGTATGATACAGTGAAGCCATTATAGCATGTTGTGTAGGACAGTGTGACAGTCATGGAATGTTATGTAATGTGATAGTCAGAGTATGTTGTTTAGGGTGCAGTGTGGTAGTTATAGCATGTAAGAGAGTATAATGTCTTATTATAGCATGTTGTTTAGGGTGTATGAAAGTTATAGCATGTCATGAGAGGTTACAAAGTGACAGTCTGGTCATGTTGTACGGTGTGAGATGATATCAATCAGTTCAAATTGATTTTGATGTATAGCATTTGCTTATTTGAGATGAAGTGTTATAGTCAAATCCTGTTACATCTATTTTCTTCTACGCCTAGTATTTTTATATTTCTACATTGGTAATTGAAACAGATGTGGAGGCACAATGGCCCAGTGGTTAGGGCCGCAAACTCGCGTTCGGAGGATCGCGATTTCGTATCCCAGACCGGGCGTTGTGAGTGTTTATTGAGCGAAAACACCTAAGCTCCATGGGGCTCCGGCAGGAGGTGGTGGCGACCCCTGTTGTACTCTTTCGCCCCAACTTTCTGTCACTCTTTCTTCCTGTTTCTTGAGTAACACTGCGATGGACTGGCGTCCCGTCCAGCTAGGGGGAACACATACGCCATAGAAACCGGGAAACCAGGCCCATGAGCCGGGCTAAGCTTTAAAAGAGCAAAAGAAAAAAAAAATTGAAACAGATACAAATGAAACAGAGAAGCATTACATGGCATTGAAAATGATAGTTATGGAGACATTGAATACAACGATTATGACAATAACAGGTAAAAATCAACTTACAATCCACTCTCAATAATAAGAATATTGTTAGTTTTATCTTTTGGTGCCAGGGACTTGACATAGAACCTTTTTAAAGTAGACAGTGGCCACTCATAGTTGCTATCACCTGTCTGCTTCTTTAAAAATAAGGAACTTGGTGTAATTCTCATAAAATAATCACCAGTAAGTCCTAGACTTACTGAATATTCATTTTCTCTGATCCAAACTTCATAAGAATCTGAAAGAGATTTGAAATAAAACTGTCTTAGATTTATTTTTATTTTACATTAGCATGAGAAAATAAACAATCATTTTCATACATCATAAGAAAATAGTATTATATTTCTGTGGTAATGTGAAAGTCTGATTGTGTAAAATGAAATGAGTATAATTGGGAATTAATAACATAAGAATATGGAACACTAGCAACTTTCCTCTACCCTAGCAACCATCAATATTAACAACCTCAATGCCCAGCTTCCCAACAATAACAAACTAAACTATTTAGGTTGAATAACTAGAGGGCTTCTACTAAGTCACTTGAGCTATTAGAAATAGCAACCAAATGTCCTTCGAATTACAATCTATTGTCTTGAAAAGAGAGGAACACATTGGATAACACTGTACACTCGGAATACTACATTGTCTAAATAAAAAGAAATGGTCATAACTGGAATGCCTTTGATTATAGGCCTGCTCAAACAGAGCTGACAACAACACCACTAACAATACTAGGTAAAAAGGGAACACCACATAATCACTTGACATGTTTAAACTAGCAGCCAAATTTCCCTCAGATCACAGTCAAGTGTATAATTTAAAGGTGATCTGGCTAATATTCCTATAACAACAGCAACAAGAACAGTTTTATATTGATGTGTTATATAGAAGAACTAAACTCCTGCAAGAGTAGTGAATCAAACAGTAAATCAGTGTAGTCTGGCGGTCTGAACAAGCATCCATTTGAAGTACAAAAATATTTTAACCACTCCAGCTATTACACTATATTTCTACACTAGAATACACAACACTACAATACCTGGGTCAATGAGTGAGCCCCTACATAGTTGCTCAACCTGCTAGAAATGGCAGCCAATTTCCCTTCAAATTACATCATATCATCTTCAATAAAAATAGAAACATTGAATTATGTAGATCTGTATATCCAATGTCTGAGGAAGAAAATGCAAGAGTTTCAGGCAGAATGTCTTAGATCAGGTGTCCTCAACCACCTTGCCACAGACCAATACCATGCCATGGATCATTTGGTATCAGGCCACACAGAAAGGATAAATTTTAAAATTTTATTTATATTTTATTGACTATCACAATCAGTGAGGCGTTTTTGCATATATGTCTTATGTTTGTAATATATATGTATTATACATGTAATAATTAAATTATATATTATGCACGTTATTGTTTCGTTAGATGCATGGTCCTCTGATCCATGGAAAAATCATCTTGTATGAAACCAGTCTGTGCTGCAAAAGTGATTCAGGGGCCACTGCCTTAGATCATAGATATTTTCAAGGGTTAAACAACAACACTACCACACTTAAACTACAAAATACAGAGTAAAACCATTAAAATATCACAATATAGTCACATTTCATAATTTCAGTTTATTTTCATTCCATAAGACTTTTTAGGACAATCATAATAACAATGACAACAACAAAACCAATATCACAACTAAAAACAAATTAACAATAATTAACAAGCAATGTACCCCTAACACACTCCCAATAACAACAACAATGAAAACTCTACCCACCACTAGTACCATCACCAACGATAACAGCAACAATATCCCTACCACCCCTATCAACAATATCTGTACCAGTTACAACATTGTACCAAATTAACTGATCTAGATTGTAACAGCAAAGATAAGAAAACCATGGTGAAAAGTTCAATAATTCAATGACTCAGAAATTAAAATAAATATTGAATAAATGGTTCAGTCTGAAATAAATAAGTAAATAAATAAATAAATAAATGAATAAATAAATAAATAAATAAATAAATAAATGACATATTTTGAAGATGTTAGGAAGTATGAAGCAGAAAATGTGGAGGTCACAGCTTCTAGATGTTATTTTGTCTGAGATATTTTCTTAGACAAATAAGTAAAGTTCAACTCTAAACACTTAATTCTTGTTTAGCTTCAACTTAGCCTGATTGAATAAGCTTATGGTTAAAGGCAGGCCTTGACCATCCACATCATATAGCATATCCAGGGCCACACTATCCCATGTATCCTTCCTTTTATTTAAGGTGGTAGGGATGTGATTTGTGGGATATTTGGCTGCTATTTTTAACTAGCCAAACAACTATATAAAAATTCCCTACTTAACTCATCAAATAGTTGATGAAGCCTTTTTCTGTGGAAATCAGATATATCCACTTAATATGTCAAAACCCCTAACTGCAGAAAGCAGTTTTATACACCAATGTAGCTGAAGAAAGTCCTGTTTGAAACTTATTTTTTGCTGAGATATATCAAGTTTAGGACATGAAACTTGGCTTGTAAAGGCCTGTTGGGGCAAGCGAAAGCGAAATCATGATGGCACCTGTGCCCAGCGTTGCCTTCCTGGCACTTGTGCTGGTGGCATGTGTAAAGACATTCGAGCGAGATCGTGCCAGTACCGCTGGACTGACTCCTGTGCAGGTGTCACCATTTTGAGCATGACCGTTGCCAGTACCGCCTGACTGGCCTTTGTGCTGGTGGCACGTAAAAGCACCCACTACACTCTTGGAGTGGTTGGCGTTAGGAAGGGCATCCAGCTGTAGAAACTCTGCCAAATCAGATTGGAGCCTGGTGTAGCCATCTGGTTCACCAGTCCTCAGTCAAATCGTCCAACCCATGCTAGCATGGAAAGCGGACATTAAACGATGGTGATGATGATGATGATTGAGGCAATGTGACTTGCATAAAATATCAATTCTACTTTTTGGAAGATATTTAACATATTGCTAGAATAACCATGCAGTAAAAAGGTTAAATGATCTGGTGGTTATTTATCTACCAGTTAAAATATTGTCTAAATCTAGTGAATTGTGCTACTGGCGTAGAGATTAACTATCCATTCATCATCATCATTTAACACCCATTTTCCATGCTGGCATGGGCTGAACAGTTTGACAGGAGCTGACCAGCTGAAGAGCTTCCCAGGATCTATGTCTGTTTTGGCATGGTTTCTACATCTGGATGCCTTTCCTAATGCTAACCACTTTACAGAATGTACTGGGTGTTTTTACACAGAACCGGTATGGATGCCTTTACGTGGCACCAGCACATGTGCTTTTTATGTGGCATCAGTACCCATGAGCCCACAAGGTTAGGATCACTCAGCTGAAGAGAGATGCAGGGGACATGCCTGTGTGCAAGGACAACCACGACTTTACTTAGCTTCTCAAGCACAGCAAACCACCAGAAGTCTCAGTCCCTTGTCAGTTTCATATACAAGTTATCACAATGGACTATACAGACACTACAACCAGCAAGTATTTTGTGGATGTGCAATGCTAAGTTTAAATCCCTCCATAAGGAAAAACTTACAATAGGATACTATTCCTTTTTAAAGTAAGAAACTTCTCACAACAATTTAATATAGATTAAAGGTACAGGCATAGCAGTGTAGCTAAGAAATTTATTTTGCAACCCTGTTTTCAGGTTCAATTCCACACTTTGGATACAGGTCTTCAACTAAGGCCCCAGACTGACCATTACCTTGTAAATGAAATTTGGTAGACAAGCTAAGTGAATCATAGTTGTTGCCAGTGTGCTGACGCGTAAGAGGCACCCATGCCAACAACACATAAAAGGCACTTGTGTCATTGCCACATAAAAGGCATCTGTGCTGGTGACACGTAATAAGCACCCGTGTCGCTGACACAAAAGATATAAACAGACATAAATAGGTATCATATGTAGATAGTTGGAACACTCTGTAGCTAGCAAATATTGTGAGTTATCAGTGCTAAATCATTTTTACTTTTATAAATTATAATTAAATTAGTACATCATATGAAGATACTTTATAAATTTTAACAAGTAACCAGGCCTTATTCTTTTATATATATGTAACTGAGTGATGCCATACAATATATAACTGACTGAATATCAAACAACTAGCCAAGAGATATTTAACTCTAGAATGATCCTGTTCACCTCGCTAAAAATAGGTACCCACCAGGCAGGGACAACTCACTGTATTTTTAAAACGGTATTCTAAAAATACAGCAGCATTTTTAAAATGACAAGTGGCTTGTCAGTTTGCAGTACAATTTCAATTCTTGATGGTATAAATTGGAAGGAGATGAATTCCACAAGGTTGATATTTGTCAAGATATACTGCAAGGAGACTGAGTCTTTGTTGATGTTCCAATAATGAAAGGGGCTAAGGAACTCACCAATCCATATATTATAGTTTGGTGTGCTTATATATTCAGAAAGTTTTAATGAACACAACTTATTCTGTAACTGTGGTAAGGTGAGTGAGCAAACTAAAAACATATTTAGTCTCTCACAGCCTGGTACTCAAATCCTACTGTAGCTGATTACCTTTTATCCATCTAATACTTGAAAAAAAGAGGTATCAGTAATATATCAATCCTAAGGCAGCGAGCTGACAGAAATGTTAGCACACCGGGTGAAATGCTTAGCAGTATTTCGCCTGTCTTTACGTTCTGAGTTCAAATTCTGCCGAGGTCGACTTTGCCTTTCATCCTATCGGGGTCGATAAATTAAGTACCAGTTGCATACTGGGGTCAATCTAATCGACTGTCCCCAACAAAAAAATCTGGGGCTTTGTGCCTAGAATAGAAAAAAAAATCAATCTTTTAGCATTCAGATTACTCAGTCAAACAATGTTTACTTATTGAAATTGGTTTGAATTAATTATGCATTATCAAGTAGCTTCAAGATTTCAATGATGTTGATTGTATATTTTTAGAATGACATTGTATGGTAGGTGTGAGATGCTGAATCTGACCCATTTGAACATACAACAGGTGGAATATATGGACCTGAAATGGCCAGTTTAAATTGCTAGAGGAGTGTTACAAGAATTGACATTTGTAAGGTATCTTATCTTGTTTGAAATCATTATCATTTAATATCTACTTTCCATGCTAGCATGGGTTGGATGGTTGAACCAGATCTGGGCTGCATCATGCTCCACATCTTATATTTAAATGTTTAAATTCCATAGGATTCACTTTTAAATCCAATTTCTTTGAAGCCAATATGATAGTGCATGTAGGATACTGGGATATATTTATTTAACCATCTCTTTACTAAAAGGACCAGGCATTTGCACAAAATATATTCTTATATTGCAAATTTTTGATCTTTGTCCTTTAGTAGCCATCTCATATGTTTTTAAGTCATTTATGATAACTGAAATGCTAAACAAGTGATATAGAGTGCCCAGTGAGCTAGGTCCATTGCATTCATATTGATACTCAAGTGTTACAATTCTCATTTCAACCTCCTGATCCACTATTTATGTAAACTGTTGGTAGTCCAATCATCATACCAGAGGAACAGCAAAGAGAAACTGTGCATTATTATTATATTTCCAGCTATTTATATTCTGAGTTCAAATTCTGCTAACTCCTGATTGATAGAATAAAGTACTAGTCTAGTACTGGAGATCAATATAATCAACTATTTCCTTCTCCTCAAATTTATGGCCTTGTACCAAATTTAGGAATTATTTTTGTTGTTGTTATTATTATTATTGTTCAGTAGTTTTATTTTTATAACGTGCTTTCACTTCACTACCGAGCGCAGCTCTGTGTGCCTTGGGTATGTGCTGTGGTTTGCTGTGATGCTCTTATGGTTACTGTATTGAAAGTGTTTTGCGTAGGATGTGTGCAGTGCCCAGTAGTGCAATTTTCTGTATGTTATATATATTTGTAAACCCTGGTGTTTTTGTTATGTATTTGTCTGAATATTTTTTTATTATACCTAAGGCACCTACTATGATAGGAATTGTTTCTGTTTTTAGATTCCACATTCGAGTTACTTCTATTTCCAGGTCTTTGTATTTTGAAAGTTTTTCCATTTCTTTTAGGGAAATGTTGTCATCTGCTGGTATTGATACATCAATTAGAAAGCATTTTTTTTCTTTTATTATTATTATTATTATTATTATTTAAGGTGGCGAGCAGGCAAAATCATTCAGTCATATCTTACCATCTTTGCTTTCTTTGCAATGAGGCACTGTTTCAGTTCCTGTACTACTACTTTCAGGCCCTTTCTTTCAATATTATACTTCCTTTTCAGTGCCCTGTATTTTTGTTTGCTTTTAAGCTCCCCTTTCTCTTTTAGGTCTAACACAGAGATTTCCTTCAAGAGCATGTCTAACCCTGCCTGGATTCTTCTTTTCCACCATGGATCTTTTCTTTTGTCACTCCCATTATGTTTTGTTTTTCTTGACATCATTACCCACGTTTTCTGCTACAACAATACTTGCTGCCTTGATCAAATTATCTGTTTCTGCCATGATGTTTGTTCTGCTGTATTTTAGAATTTCATTGACATTTTTCGTTTCTTGGTTCAATTTCCATCGATCAACCTTTTTAAGGCTGCAAATAATGTCGCTATCGTTCTCCTGTAGTCTTACCTTTATTCTGTCATAGATTACCTTTTGTTCATCTGTTATGTCGCCATTAGTTTTATTGTCTTCTTTGATATGTCTCTCATCAAGTAAACTACCACTGCTCCTTTCCTGTGCTATGGGATTACTCTTATTAGTAAAACTGTATTTTCATTGTCATACCCAATGACTGGTGTAGCAGCACCATAGTCAACTGCTACAAAGGTAAAGGTGACACTTTAGATACAAATAATTACAGAGGCATCAAGCTGTTAGATCAGGTTATGAAAGTTACGGAGAGGGTCATAGCCCAACTAATTAGGGAGCGAATCAATTTAGATGAGATGCAGTTTGGGTTCGTGCCAGGTAAAAGCACCACTGATGCCATATTTCTAGTAAGACAGCTGCAGGAGAAATACCTAGCCAAGGATAAACCTCTGTACCTGGCTTTCGTTGACACGGAGAAAGCCTTTGACAGGGTCCCCCGATCCCTTATCGGGTGGTCAATGAGGAAACTTGGGATAGAAGAATGGTTAGTGAGAGCTGTGCAAGCCATGTACAGAGATGCTGCCAGTAAGGTGGGGGTTGGAAATGAGTACAGTAATGAATTCCGGGTAGAGGTAGGGGTCCACCAAGGTTCCGTCCTCAGCCCCCTCCTATTTATCATAGTCCTCCAGGCGATCACAGAGGAATTCAAGACAGGTTGCCCCTGGGAGCTCCTCTATGCTGATGACCTTGCACTAATTGCAGAGTCACTATCAGAACTAGAGGAGAAGTTTCAGGTGTGGAAGCAAGGACTAGAATCGAAGGGCCTTAGAGTCAACCTAGCTAAAACCAAAATCCTAATAAGTAGGAAGGTAGATAAAACACAAACCCCTTCAGGTAGATAGCCCTGCTCAGTATGTAGAAAAGGAGTAGGTAGTAACTCTATAAGATGTACCCGGTGCAAGCTATGGACACATAAGAGGTGCAGCAATATCAAAGGCAGGTTAACTAGGAAGTTAGTTTTTGTATGTGGCAGATGTTCAAGTGCAATAAACACTGTAAACAAACAGGAAACAACTTCTATCTCATTCCAGGGAGAAAAACTAGAGGTAGTCGATAGCTTCCGCTATCTGGGTGACCAAGTTAGTAGTGGGGGTGGGTGCGCTGAAAGTGTAGCTACTAGAATAAGAATAGCCTGGGCAAAGTTTAGAGAGCTCTTACCTCTGCTGGCGACAAAGGGACTCTCACTCAGAGTAAAAGGCAGACTGTATGACGCATGTGTACGAACAGCCATGCTACATGGCAGTGAAACATGGGCTGTGACTGCTGAGGACATGCGTAAGCTCGCAAGGAATGAAGCCAGTATGCTCCGTTGGATGTGTAACGTCAGTGTGCATACCCGTCAGAGTGTAAGTATCTTGAGAGAAAAGCTGAACATAAGAAGCATCAGTTGTGGTGTGCAAGAGAGACGATTGCGCTGGTATGGACATGTGGTGAGAATGGATGAGGATAGCTGCGTGAAAAAGTGCCACACCTTAACAGTTGAGGGAACCCGTGGAAGAGGTAGGCCCAGGAAGACCTGGGCTGAGGTGGTGAGGCAAGACCTTCGAACATTGGGCCTCACCGAGGCGATGACTACTGGCCAAGACCTTTGGAAATGTGCTGTGCATGAGAAGACCCGGCAAGCCAAGTGAGATCGTTGCCAGTGCCCCTGGACTGGCTCTTGTGCGGGTGGCACATAAAATGCACCATTCTGAGCGTGGCCGTTGCCAGTACCGCCTGACTGGCCATCGTGCGGGTGACACGTAAAAGCACCCACTACACTCTCTGAGTGGTTGGCGTTAGGAAGGGCATCCAGCTGCAGAAACTCTGCCAAATTAGATTGGAGCCTGGTGTTGCCATCCGGTTTCACCAGTCCTCAGTCAAATCGTCCAACCCATGCTAGCATGGAAAGCGGACGTTAAACGATGATGATGATGATGATGATCTCTGCTGCTATTTTCCATGACCCGTCTTTTGATAGCTTCGAGCTCTACTTCTGTGAACCAACAATTTTTTCTTATTGCTCTAGTTGAAACAATCCCTTTTCTCTCCAATGATCATGCATATGTAGTCAGTAACCCCTAATTTGAGCACCATTTTCATCTACTGGGCTGCTCAGATAGTAACATTCCATGACCATAGCATTAATTTGCTTGCTCCATCTACGCCATGTGTGGTGGTCCCTTTCTGGATATTGACAGGCTGGAGCTGGACCAGAATCTCTGAGCCTGCCGGGTGCAACACTGTCACCATCAGTGGCTTCAGTTTCATTACCACCATTATTCACAATATTTTGTTTTGTCATTGTCACCCATATGAGGTAGCGATTATCAGGTTGCGCAATTACCAGTGTTTTTATTGTGACACCATCACTAAATGTATCATTAATCAGCTCATGAGGAGGAGGAAGCTCCACTTGTTTCCTTTCATTATTATTATCATCACTGATATTGTTTTTATGTGTAGTAGCAGCAGTGGTTGCAGCACCAGCAACAGTAGCATGGGTGGGGGTAGTGGTAAGGGTAGTAGTTGGGCCTCAGATACCTGTGCTATCATAATAGTAGTAGTTGTAGTGTTAATTTAGTGTTAGTTGTATTTAGTATTAGCAGCATATTATTATTATTATTATTATTATTATTAATATTATTACATTATTATTATGATTATTATTATTATCATCATCATCATTATTATTATCGTTATATTATTATTATGATTATTATTATTATCATAATCATCATTATTATTATTATTAGGGCAGTGGATTGGTGAAATTGCTAGAGTATCAGACAAAATACTTCATAATATTTGTTTTAACTCTTTACATTTTAATTTCATCCTTTTCATCTTTTGGGAGTCAATAAAATAAAGTACCAGTCAAGTACTGGGGTAAATTTAACCCTTTAGCATTTAAACTGGCCATATCTAACCCAAGTATTCTACCTCTTTTATGTTAAAACTGGCCAGATCTAGCATCTCACACCTATCCTACATTGTCATTCAAAAAGTAAACAATCACATCATTGAAATCTCAAAGCTAGAAGATAATGCATGATTAATTCAAACCAATTTCAATAAATAAGCATTATGTTTGACTGAGTAATCTAAATGCTAAAGAGTTAATCAACATCTCTCTCTCTCTTACTTGAATATGAAAATACAGTATAAGTGAGAAGTGTCAAGAATCTCAACCAAATTGGACATGATTATAGAGCTTATAAACAGTGAGGCAGTTTTTTGAATATTCCATTTGTTTGTGAAATACTTGAATGGTGATTTTTTTTTTTTTTAACTGATGAGCTCAGCTGTTAGAAAGAAAAATAAGTACAACAATCTGTAAACTTCCTGTTTCAATACTTACTGACACCATCATCCATTGGCTGGAAATAGAAGATTTCCCGTAGAAGGCATACCCAAAGATATGTCTCACAAGGAGATGTTGCCGAGAAAAAAAGGATAGAAATGTCCTTATTTTGTATCTCAAAAGCATGTGGATGAGTCTTTGATTTGGTTGTATGAACAATACCAGTGACATTCTCAAGCAGGATTGTTGACAGTTTGGTGTCAGGAAGACAGGCTTGATCAGAATTCAAATAGATGTCCAGTTTAGCCAGAAGCTTACCAGCTGACAAGTCACTTATTTTGTGTAATACAATCCATCGGTGGACCCATGCCTGATAAAATATAAAAAAAAAGGTAAGTGAACGGAAGAGAAACAGAGTTATAGAGTGTGTAAGAGTAAAGCATAATAAGGTGATTGTATATGTATGAGTGAAACTTAGTATGCATAATATACATCTGGAAGATCCTCGAAGCAATTGTCCCAAACTTTGGTATCGAAAGTTACACAAATAAAAGAACTGGATGCCATTGCACAGTGCCAAGGACTCCAAATTTGCCATCAAGATGTAAGAAAAGATACTGCAATAGCCTGGGCTTCAGAGGTCCACAGCTCTTCAATATCCTCCCGAAGGACCTGAGAGACCTGCATGCGGTGGATGTAGGTGTCTTCAAGATGAGGCTGGACCTCTTCCTGTCAGATGTCCCAGATGAACCAACTTCACGGCAAGAGGTGCAGATGAGAGCAGCTGCATCAAACTCTCTCATGCACCAAATCTCAATTCCTGAAGTAAAATTCGTGAAGTAAAATTGTGTAGCAACACCAAATGTCAGTGCCCCAGCATGGCCACAGCTCATGAGCTGAAACTAGATAAAATGAAAAAAAAAAAAAAAAATGAAAAAATATGAGATGTTTATGTTCATACACTTAGCGTATGCTTATCAGCATCATCATTTAACATCCACATTTCCATGCTTGCATGGGTCAGATGAAATTTGTTGAGGCATATTTTTCTATGCTCAGACACCCTTCCTGTTGTCAAACCTCACCTATTTTCTAGCAAAGTAATATTTCCTTCTGATCAAGCATGTTTTCCATGGATGAATTGGAAGTGAACAACCTTGCTTGTATGACAATGATGCTCATTTACAATCGCCTGATGTCCAGACAACGGTACACACAAACACATACACACACTCACACAGATACATACACACACACACACATATAAACACACACACACACACATACATATATGCATGCACATACACACCCACACACACATATATATATATATATAAAGCACACACACACATACACACACATATACACATCATCATCATCATCATCGTCATCGTTTAACGTCCGCTTTCCATGCTAGCATGGGTTGGACGATTTGACTGAGGACTGGTGAAACCGGATGGCAACACCAGGCTCCAATCTAATTTGGCAGAGTTTCTACATCTGGATGCCCTTCCTAACGCCAACCACTCAGAGAGTGTAGTGGGTGCTTTTACGTGTCACCCGCACGAAGGCCTGTCAGGCGGTACTGGCAATGGCCACGCTCGAAATGGTGTCTTTTATGTGCCACCCGCACAAAAGCCAGTCCAGGGGCACTGGCAATGATCTCGCTCGAAAACCCTACGAAAGCCAGTCAGGCAGCACTGTCAACGGTCACGCTCAAAATGGTGCATCTTATGTGCCACCCGCACAAGAGCCAGTCCAGGGGCCCTGACAACGATCTCACTTGGCTTGCCGGGTCTTCTCACGCACAGCGCATATATATCGTCGTCATCGTTTAACGTCCGCTTTCCATGCTAGCATGGGCTGGACGATTTGACACACACACATATAAACATACACACACATATACACATGCACACGCATTTATATACACAAGTAGATATATGCACACACATATCATGTGTGTGCGTGTATATTTCCGGATTTAGCGCACAAAAACGAAGACTTTTGAATCTTACCATAAATATAATTTAATAGAACCGTACACACGTGCTCCACTTGTGGCGTACAACTAGTGTGCGATCCTGTAAATTGTATTTATCCAACAGTCTGTACTGATGAGAAACAGATATTTTCGGTAAGAAAGTATTAATTTCGAAACATGTTTACAGATAATTGTATTTTTTTTATGTAATTTTCACTGGTCTTGCCCGATTTACGTTTTTGTTACTTCGCTAAATTCCCTTTGAGAATTATTCGGTCTTAGTAGACACATGACATGTGATCTTCTTCTAGCACATTAGCAGTCCACCTAGTGGCCTCCTTTATATATATTTTTATATATACATATACAATAATCCTTTGAGATCTCAGATATTATTCTGAATCTCCGATTCTTTTAATGTGCTTGTTCCCTGGTATTAAATTGATATTAATTAATATCCAATTTTTTACCCTATTGTTTAATTTAATTATATATACATATAGGTATATATATATATATATATATATATATATATATATATATATACACACACACACATATGCAAACAAAATACAAAAGATGAAATAGCCAAAGGAAGAAGCAAACCTGACTGCCCATATAACAAAAAGGATATGTATATATATATAAATACATTTCTTTCTCTATTTCTTCCCCACCCTCCATCACACCATTAAATTTTTTAAATAAATAGATAAATAAATAAATAAAATGTCCAGAACGTGGAGGAGCATGGAATTGGGACTGTTTTTGAGAGCCTGGCACTGTGCTGAAGGAGATAACCCAGACAACATAATCACAGCTGTAGTGAGGAGCAATGGTTACACCAGAACATTAGCACAGATAGAATGAAAGAAGCAGGAGTTTAGCCGCTCCCACACTCGCATTCGATCCCATATCAGCACACTTGATGCCATCTTTGATAATAAACATAGCAAAGATGACAAGGATGGGAGCACGGATGCAGATGAAGGATGTCACCCCCACTTGTAGACACTCAAGGAAGCAAAGAAGAAGATTCAAGCGAGAAACCTGTCTGGAAAGTAAACCCAAGTACAAGTGCCCCTAGCACCATCAAAACGGAAAACCACGGAGGTAGAAGAGCCAAGAAAGAACAACTAAAAGAAGCAAAAGTTAAAACAAAAACAAAAGATGAAACAGCCAAAGAAAGAAGCAAACCTGACTACCCATATAACAAAAAGGATAAAAAGAGAAAAGAGACAGCACACACAAATGTGCAAATTCTACTTGAAAGGTGTCTGCTGGCATGCAGAGGAAGGTGCAAACTGCTGTTTTGCACAACAAAGACCCCACTACATAAACATGAAACAGGGCAGAAACCATGGGCCAAAAGGAAAGGACTATGCATCACCTGCTCCAAAACGGAGGTACGCAAATGTAGTGCATGCTACAAACCAGACTTATCAACATGTTGTTGAAAGGGCAGCTGCTAAACAACAATCTTTTTTGTGCATGGCACAAAAAATTGTACAGCAGCTGACCTGGCTACATCAATCTAACAGA